>NC_054544.1:15141543-15441543 GCF_017654505.1 Polyodon spathula
GATTTTTTTTTTTTTCTAGTAATTGTGCAGTGAAGAGTTCAGTCAAGATCCATTTTAAAGTTTTGTTGCAATTAATCAAGATCAGTACCCACTGGGAATGTAGCTATCTACATTTTATAGAAGCATTACAATTCAGGATTTTTCATCTGTGTCACACACAAGCAGTATTTTAGTGATGTGTGTAAATACACATTGTGTTGGGAAGCTTTGATTTTTGAACAGTTTTGTTTTGTGGTAATAATGTACTATGTGTATATTTTGTAATCATGCTGTTTAGATATCCTTGATGAAGGCAGCAGTGACTCAGGGTCTGGGGACGATGCAGACGGCAGTGATGAAGATGATGAGGAGGAGGAAGAGAACGAAGAGGGAGAAGGTATTTCTATTTATAAAGGAAATGTGACTACCAATAGTATAAGGTGCTTTATATTGATTTGACTACCCAGTTTGGCAACCTTTGCATTTAATTAAATATTATGTAACTGTAGATCAACATTTTTGGAGGTGAATTTGCAAAACTCTAATCCTAACAGTTTAGCTAACAAATAATATAATTTTGAGAGCCATGTCTTGACAAACAAGGAACAAACTTCTCCAATGTAATTGAGTGCTTCAGGGTGCTTGCTGACATCCACCCCCTGGCTTGTTCTAGGTTTCTGTGATTGCAGTATATGCTTGAAGGAGCTATTATTCAGATTGTCCATCTTCTGCATCTCTCCATTTGATTGACCAATCACCACAGATACCAATGAGTACATATATACAGAATAACTGTGTATGCGTATATCCTATGAATTGTCTGTGGTTGACATGCAGTTTTTACCTCTTGGCATACATCTGTTTACATTTTAGGCTATATTGTTACAGTGTATGATAATGGAATGCTTCAAGAGTGTTTGCACACAATGAAAACACAATAAAATACAAAATAACCAAGAAAACAATAGACAAAATGTACCTAAAAATGTTTTTAAGGGATGGGGCGGGGAATATAAGCATGGTTTGGAAAACGTACAAAATGTGATTGATATGCTTTACTGTAAAATTTCCTGTTTCTTTCCATTAATTTAGAACAAAAAGTTACCATTCATGACAAGACTGAGGTGAACTTGGTCGCCTTTCCAAGCGGCATGCTAGATAGAACTATAAGTCAGGTTCCAGTCATCATGAAACATAAATACACCATGAAACATAAATTCCTACCTAATACCTATATTATCTATATATATATATATATATATATATATATATATATATATATATATATATATATATATATATATATATATATGTGTGTGTGTTGTATATGTATGTGTATATATATATATATATATATATATATATATATATATATATATATATATATCGCATACATATACATATATATATATATATATATAAGGGATGTAGTGAGTTAAATGGTTAACCAAATAAGTGCATACTGTTTTTACATAGGTGAACATATAAACAAATTGATCAAATGTGTCCGGCATTTTATGTTTTAAAAGTAAATATATCCAATTAAACATGTGCTCTTTACACACTGCCTCTGAACTCTGCAACTCCACTCCCTGTAACTTTTTTTATTTGGCAACAGATGACGTCGAGTTAGGCATGAATAGTCAACTGAAAACATCTCTCAGACTAGTCTCAAGCTGGCGATTTCTGTTGTTCGTACGCGGAGCACAGCAGCGGGCCTCAAAATAGAAAAGGGAGTGTAAAGAATGAGTGGTGAATACTAAATAAAAGTAAAAACTTCTTAGTTTAAGAAGCGGGTACATTAATGTTTTTTTTTACTGCCAGTAAAAAATAAATAAATAAATAAAAATACCTGAAAAGCTTGTGCTAAATGACTTGCTTTGCATGGCTTCCTGGCAGCTATTTTTGATAGCTTAAATATTCTTAACACATCACTCCAAGGACGAGATATATTTGTCACTTCTCTCACTGACAAAATCAGAAGCTGGATCAAGAAGCTGTCTTTGTGGTACGATCGTGTAAACCGTGGCAGCCTAGAAGAATTTTTAGTTAAATGACGCTTATATAAAATAATATATATATATATATATATATATATATATATATATATATATATATATATATATATATATAGTGTAGTCATTTTTATTGCTTGAACTAGGGGGTGACTGTCCAGTGAAGTTTGAGTTTAATCGTTTAAACAGATTTTTTTATTAAACGATATTTACATTCCTTATATATATACGTACATACACACACACAGTGGTTTGCATAACTATTCACCCCTTTGCTACTTCAGCCCTAAATCAGCTCAAGTGCAAGTGATTTGTTGGAAAGGTCACCAGAATTTGTGAAATGGTTTCAGTCTGTGTTTACTTAAAGTGATTTAACTTTTAGATAATTTCCCTCAGGTATATAAAGACTTTCAAGCTGCAACTCGCATATTGATCCAACAAAGCAACCATGAACACCATACAGCTTTCGAAACAAATCAGGGATAAAGTGGTAGAGAGGCACAGAGCAGGAGAAGGGTACAAGAAAATCAGCGGCTTTGAAATTATCCCTCTCAGCACAGTGAAGTAAAAGGTGCTTTACTAAGTACTGACTTAAGGGGCTGAATACTTACGCAACCAGTAAATTTCATTTTGTACATTGTCTTTGCAAGTATTGCTGACATTTAACCTCCTCCTCATATAACGGTGTTCAGTTTAACCATTGAAAAACTGCATAAATTATTTGTAATTCAACAAAATGCGACATTATTGGTTGTGTGTGTGTGTGAATATATATATATATATATATATATATATATATATATATATATATATAGATATATATATATATATATATATATATATATATAATCCCTTACTAACTACTATCCACCACCATCATCACATGTTTAGCTAAAATGTGCACTTAACATTTAACTCCTGTGATGTAAGTACTGATTGGGTTGTCTGCTTTGGTTCTTGGTTTGCTCTGTTGCTGGAAACTACAATTTAAAATTATTTCAGGGACGTGAAGTCCCAGTAATGCTTAAAATTAGTCTTAAAATGGGGTCAGTTCCGGGATGGTTTGCAGCCTGGTAAAGTCCCAGTTAGATTATAACAGCTGGGTGAAGGTGGTATCAGCATGCACTAAAACATGAATGATGGGAGATGTAGTCCTGTGTGTGGTATTAACCTCTTCATAGGACAGCTTTTGTCTCCAGAAACTCGAAGCCCCAAATTTAGCTCTGACAGGCACAATGTAGGCCAGCAGTGCGAATGAAAGGAAACTGAAAGTAATTTCTCTCACCATTGACTTTATTTTATCTGAAGCTACCTTTTTATCCTTTAAGAAATAAATCAAAACTTAGGTTTATATAGTCTTATGGACGTAATTGTGTATCAAACATAACTTTAAATATGAGACTTTTTCTAAATTATATCTAAGCATGACAGTTTTCAAATGTAGCTGGGTGGGCATTATTGAGAAATAAATGTGACTTGTTGGAAATAAACAGACCAAGGTTAATATCTTAAAAATGTGTCAACTCTTGGATGAACCTTTTGTTCAGCAACAATAGAAGTTTGCTTTCAATTTGACAAAACAATGCTGCCAACTTAGCACACTATGATTCTGTGTTTTACATTTTCCTTTGATAAAGTCAATGACGCCAAATGATTGATTCTAGTTTTTTTTCCCCCCATGTAAGATTAATTAGAATGAGGGGCAAAGGTTTCATTGCTTCTGATTTTACAGGTTGTTTGTGGGTTTTTTTTTTTTTTTTTTGTACTGTTGTATTTTGCAATGAACCTCCTATTTTCTAAACTATCCCAACACTAGACACATTTAATTAAATTACCAGTGGCCTGTTGGTAATCTGTAACCTTTATGTTAATCTTGCTTACATTGGAAAGGTGAAACACAGTTGTACATGATTTTATCTAAGAGTAGAATGTTAGCTTCTGATATATGTTAGAACTTTTTTAAATGTGCTATTTACTAGATTCATAGATCATACTTGTCAGTGGCTGATGGCTAATTAATTAGACATACCACAGTGCTCCACAGGCAATGCAGTTTAATGTCATCTAATCATTTTTTCTTTACCTGTGGGGATTTAAGACTACATTATTATTTTGTCATTCTGCAGACCTATTAAAATATCTAAACTGTGTATAATGGCAGCACATTTATTGCTAGCCCAGTATTACTTTCTTAGGGGCTCAGTTGTACATATTTAATAAATAGGTTACATTTGAATTTGCTAGAGAACCCAGGGTATATATTCAATTGATATATGTGGTTTGTGAACAAACGGTTCTATTCATAACCAAATCAAATATGTTAAATTTTGGTGTGTGATTTAAAGGGGAAGCTTCTAATTGCTATAATAGATAAATGAAAATGTGTAAAGAAACTTCCTGAGAAGATGTAGTTTTCCACTTCACATATTATTACTTCTGTTATCTAATTATTAATGTGAAGATGAGTTTGCATTGCATTCAACTCCATTGAAGTCACTGTGTACAGTTGGTGCACAGTGTACTGAGGTTGGTCATTATTTTGACTTTTTAGTATGCACAGTGAGCTGTGTGTGTTAACAGTGAGGTGTGGTATGTTTGCAAAAATGTCAGAGAAAGCTGCTAAGTTTACTTTGTAAACTTACATCACTGATAAACGGAGCAGGGAAGTATTTTCATGGGTGTGTTGTGGAAGTGCTAAATATCTTATCTAATTAACTATCTGATGCAGCAAGATTCCATTTAAAGCTGTCCAGTTTGGGTCCTTAATAGTATGTTTGTTCAGTAATTGTGCATTTTCAGTCTGTTCCAGTCCAGAGCTCTGGTACGTCTGATCTATGTCATGATCACCAATTCACTCACAACTAAGAGATCTATAGAAGCTGTGTATTGAGTTTTTTCACCTAAAGTGCCTAATAAAACTGTTAATTACTTTGTTTCATATATCCAACTTCCTACTGGAAACATTAAGATTTAAAGAGAAATTTTGTTTTGACTTCAGTTTTAATTTTTTTAACATATACACCTCTACAATATGTACAATATTAACATCAACTTAGTAACCCAATGTGTGTGTTTTCCTACTCCCAACATAATTTCATTTTCCATTTCCAGTGCATTCACTGTAAGGAATGTGTTTATTTCGTGAATGTATTATTGCACTTTTGTTCAGCCCAGATTTTCCTAAGATTGTGGTTTTACTAAAATATCCTGTTTGGTGCTGTACTAGACTAGAGTGTTTATAGTTTAGTTTGACAAGCCTCCCCTCACTGGCCGAGGCAGGGGCACTGCTGTTATTGCTAATTCTGTGCTCGCTTCCTCTGTTTTTTCTTTGCTTGCCTTTCCTTCATTTGAGCATCTCGCCATCAAGCTCCCCTCTCCCATGTCCCTCACCCTTGCTGTTATCTACCGCCCACCAAAGAATAACTGCTTTTATTGCTGAGTTTTTGGAATTCTTCTCCCTCATCTGCACTTCTACTGACAATCCAACCGACTTCAGCATGCTCCTGGACTGTCTTTGACTTTCAATCTATCAACGTCCCCACTCACACCCAAGGACACACTCTGGATCTGGTCATCACCAGGGGTCTTGACCTCTCCAATCTCTCTGTCTCAGATATCTCTCTCTGCTCATTTCATTTCTTAATCATTGCTAATATTAATCTTCTTTATCCTTCCTCCTCTACTGGTACTGTTCCCTTCTGTCCCAATAATCTGCTGAATCCTCTGAGACTCTCAGAATCTGTCTCTTCATCCCCTCTAACTAGTACTCTCCCGTCTTTGGTTGACGATGCGGTTAGCCTCTACAATGCCACTCTTACTCAGATCATTGACACTGTTGCCCCGCTTACAGCCAGAACAGTCAAGAAAGCTCTGGTGCAGCTGCCCATGGTACACCCTCAAACTTTGATTGCTTAAGTCTGCCTGCCGCAAGCTTGAGCGCAAGTGGAGGTCGTCTGGACTAACGGTTCACAGATCTGGACCGACCATCTCGGTGGCAACAGGTGTGCGCTTGCTGCTACCAGGTTGAAGTACTTCTCTGAAATCATAACTATGGGACACAGTAAACCCAATGTTCTCTTTAAAATCATTGACCAAGTCCTACATCCAGCCATAGATCCATCTCCAGTTCATTCTCCTCTCACCCGTCATGATTTCTCCTCTTTTCGGAAAAAAATTGACAACATCTATTATACGCTTCCCTGCTACACCCCCAGTTTACTACTTGACTACTTTGACTCGCCCCCGGTTGCCCCCCCACCTCTCTCCTCCTTGTCTCCTCTCTCCGTTACTGATGTCTCTGTCCCACTGTTCAAATCAACTACTGCCACGTGGCCCTTGGACACCTGGCCAACTAATCTTCCGTCTTGTTCTTCACATATTGCTCCTTCCATTGTGCATACTCTCAACATGTTCCTGGATTCAGGCTCGGTTTCTGCTGCCCTTAAGCTTGCCTGAGTTACGCCAGTACTCAAAAAACCCTCCTTTGACCTGGCTGTCTTATCTAATTACCATCCCATCTCCAATTTCTTTTCTCTCCAAACCTCTCAAAAGGGCTGTAACCAGTAAGCAGATTAAACATCTCCTCGTAGGATCTTAAACTCAACTTAAGAGTCTAAGTATAGCTTCCTTGAACCTCGGAAACTGTCTGCTGTTGCCTTCACCCACTGTACTTCTGGACAACAACCTCTCCTTTTGATGCCCACATCTCCTCCGTGGTAAAATCTTCCTTCTGCCATCTTCAAAACATCTCTAAAGTCCGTCTCTACCTTTCCCTCCCGGAGATGCATTTGTCCTCTTGACTCGACTACTGCAACTCTATCTTGGTCTTCTGGCACGCGCCATCAACCAACTGCAGCTAGTTCAGAATGCCACCGCCAGGATCCTTACCAGATGTAAAAAGCGTGAACACATCACCCCGTGTCTTGCCCAGCTGCACTGGCTACCTGTAAAATTCAGGATTACTTTCAAAATTCTCCTGCTCACCCACAGCCCTATGTCACACTGGTCTTGAGTCCCTCTTCAACCTGCTGACTGCTATGTCCCTGCCCTCAAGCTGAGATCCTCCAGCTGTGGCCTGTTTGTTATCCCCAAGCAAAAGTGCACCACACTTGGAGAACACTCGTTTAGCTTCATGGCTCCGACTCTGAAACTCTCTCCCGCCTTGGTGCGTGATGCTCCCACCGTCACTCACTTTAAGTCAGCTCTCAAGACCCACTTATTCTCTCTTGCTTTCCATGCTCTGTAAGCCTGATATCTGTTATTAACTGTTGTGTCTTTGCTACTTCTAACTTTTTTTTTAAAACTCATGATTCTGTACGACATATGCATCCATAGTGTTCTAGAATTTTCACATCCTAGCCTTGTATTTAATGTAGCCTTGTCTTTTTCACTATCAAAGTATATATATATTTTGTTTTACTGTACGTAATGTGTTCTTTTTTGTTGTATCTTGTAAAGATTGATTTATTGATTGATTGGGATAATTATGGTGGGAAGGGAAATTTACTCTGAAGATTTACATTGACATTTTACATAAAATATTTACAAGAAACCAAGTTAGACTTAACTTTATGTATGTCAAAATGGTTGACACTGGTTTCCCTTGCTGGAAAAATGTAAGTAATGTCTAAAACAAAAACACACACACAAAGAAAGGATGTGACTTATTTCTCAACACTCCACTGTGAAGTTGTTTGTGTTTAAAAAAAAAAAAAAAAAAAAAAACTACAAAAAACCTTTAGCTTAAACTTAATAGGCCTTATATTTTTGACATACTAGCAGTAGTACCTCCAGGACAAACCATTTTCCTTTCACCATAAATACATAAACTACAATATTCTGTGAACTGTTAACTGGCACCTTCAACACTGACAAACTCAGAATGCCAACATGGTAATTAGGGACCAAAGCAAGGGGCTTCCAGCTATTTGGTGTCCATCACTATTTACATATTTTCAAAAGGAGTTAATTTGCACTATTAGTTGCTGTATAAGTTCTACGTTTTTGTAATATTACTTTAAAATGACATAACTTAATAATTGGCATGTTTAAAGTATTCCCTTTTTATTTTTACAGCTTGGACTTTGAAGAATGTGCCCATAAATTGATAAAGATGGATTTTCCAGATAGCCAAACGGTATGTTTTCATCACGTAAAAGTAACCGTACTTGCATTTTGTTAAGTTAACCAATGTCTGAATATTGGTAGTAAAGCTCTCAATTACCTATTTTTTGGGGAGTGCAATGTATTTGAAAATCAATATATAATAAGTTTTATTAAATCAAAAAAGGTAACATATGACTGTTGAAAGTAACATGTTCTTAAAGTATCCATATAAAGCCGTGAAGGAAAGTACACAGTTACTATTGCACTGGTTGTACCAATAAGAGTTGCAGGCTTAAATCAGAGGTCTATCCAAGCATCTATTTTTGTTCTGACATAGATAAGTTACCATGCTATATGGACCATCCTAATAATTTACACATTTTCTGCCATTTTGCGCACATCACACAAGTTCAGTGATCAGTATGGCTGTTCCCTAGTGTCTGTGTAGCAGTACTTGTGTGGTTGGCTGATTTGAAGTTTTATTAAACGGTGGTCCCTTAATTCCTTTTTCTAGAAGTAGTAGTTTATTCTTCCAAAATGTTTCCTTGGTGTTACATTTTTGTAAGCATTTTCCAGTTTTTCTACTTCTCACCAAGTATATAAGTGTAGAAAGGTGTTTGAGTTGAGACTAAGCATCTATAAATCATCTTAGAGCTGCTTCACAAGGAACTTCTAAAGGTCATTTAAGGTTATACATTTGAAGCCAATTTATCAAAGTCAAGTCTCTGCAAGATTCAATCACAAGGTGAAATTCAAATAATCTAATTCTGTATTTTAAGATTTATCATGCTATCCTGTCTTCTGTAATAATAAACCACAATATCAAAATAATTATAAAGCTGTAATGTTGGATTTACCACTTGCATAGAGTCCCTTTTACAGTTACTTATTCCTTGAAAGTAATATTTAAAAGGTTATAAGTTTTTGTAACAAGTATGTTAGTGATTTTATTGCACACATGTAAATTTAAAAGAATACAATACGGTACTGTTTAGGATTTGGTAAAGTGTATAACTCCAAGGGAAAATTATGCCATACAACTATATTCTTTGTCTTCACTGATTAAAACTTCAAGTTTAAGATTATATCACAAAATCTCAAAACACCAGTGAACATACTGGCTTCAGGTGCTTGTTATTCACTGTACCTGTTCCTTTTTTGTTTTGTTAGTTTTTGTTTGTTTGCTTTTTACCCATACCCCGAACAAACTAGAATGTTTGTTACTTGCAGATCCATTGGTTTCAGTTGGAATGCCTTGAAGGCTATTCAAATAATAAGTCACTTTACAGACATGAATTCAAATTGGCTTTAGACTTTCGTGCGGGCTAGAACAGCACTCAACCAACCACACATCGACATATCTTAATACTGTATGGTTACTGAGTGAAGTCTGAAAAAAAAAAAAAAGGTCTACATTTTTTACGTGTGTATATGTTGGATGTAGGTCAAGGGGCTTCACTTTTTTTTCATGATACTGATGGATCTCATTTTTTACTTACTGGCATTCCCAGGACTTTTGTCACTGACATACGTACTTTATTGTGTCGGCAGTAAAATAATGGTCCATGGAAGTGATACACACAGTACATTTTGAGTTTTAAGAACTGACTTACTCTGGTTGGGTCTCTGTCAGTAAAGTAGAACTAATATTCTTATGATTATGTATCTGAGAGTGGTTTAACCCAGTGACATTGTGATATATTAAGCAGCTGGGTACAGGGAAACAAAAAACTAATAATAAAACCAAGGGTTTTTTGGTTTTTTTTTTTTTTTGGTAAGTGTAATTAGAAGGTACACTTTGTCGGTTTCTTTGGTTCCCATAATCAACACGTTAAAATTACAGTCTTCAGTCACGATTCATATTGTCCACAATTTAAATACAATATCATTTGGAAACAAAAATGATACACAATATTGAAATATGTAATGATACACGTTTTAATCTGCTGCTAATAACACATAATAGCCAATATATAACGTGCTCAGAAAGTTATTATGTACATATTGTTACTTTTACAAATTGGTGTTGCCACTTGACAGTTAAATGGTTGGTGATTACTTCTGTTTGTGAAGGAAAACAAAAATATGCAAGCTGTTAAAACCCTTATTATGCCTGGTATCAGTAATGTTCTTTTAATGGGCACTTAAAACAACCAATGATAGCAGGAATCTCTATTAAGCTGTCAATTCAGAGAAAAGGGATGCAGTTACGGGAAGTGGCAAACTGAGCAGGGTGAGAGGAGGTGTCGTTGTTTGAAAGCAGTTACATTTAAATGTGAGTTTTAAAAAAATACATTTACTTAAAATAGTTTATTTTTTGCTCTCAGTTCTATCCTTTTATAAATACTGTTGTGCCAACAAGCTAAAGTGGTTAACAACACTAATAAAGTGACAGAGTGTTTGGGTTTTTGCTTTAGGTTGTGATGTTCTATTGAAATAAACAGAGAATGTGTGATGCTTTGTTAAATTGTAATAACCAGCAATCTGGACTCCTGCTTAAACATTCATATTGTTATGGTCTGACACTGACACCAAACCATTTCTGCTGGTACTCACGTGAGAACCTAATGTTAAATGCTATATATATGTTATATATATATATATATATATATATATATATATATATATATATATATATATATATATACACACACACACACACACACAGTGCCTTGCAAAAGTATTCAGACCCCTGACCAATTCTCTCATATTACTGAATTACAAATGGTACATTGAAATTTCGTTCTGTTCGATATTTTATTTTAAAACACTTAAACTCAAAATCAATTATTGTAAGGTGACATTGGTTTTATGTTGGGAAATATTTTTAAGAAAAATAAAAAAACTGAAATATCTTGCTTGCATAAGTATTCAACCCCCACACATTAATATTTGGTAGAGCCACCTTTTGCTGCAATAACAGCTTTAAGTCTTTTGGGGTAAGTATGTACCAGCTTTGCACACAGTGTCGGAGTGATTTTGGCCCATTCTTCTTGGCAGATTTGCTCCAGGTTGTTCAGGTTGGTTGGACGACGCCTGTGGACCGCAATTTTCAAATAGTGCCACAGATTCTCAATGGGATTGAGATCAGGACTTTGACTGGGCCACTGTAAGACATTCACCTTTTTGCTCTTTTTGGCCACTCCAGTGTTGCTTTGGCCTTGTGCTTGGGTCCTGCTGAAAGGTGAATTTCCTCCCAAGCTTCAGTTTTTTAGCGGACTGAAGCAGATTCTCTTGCAGTATTTTCTTGTATTTTGCTCCATCCATTCTTCCTTCAATTGTAACAAGATGCCCAGCATCCCCACAGCATGATGCTGCCACCACCATACTTCACTGTAGGGATGGTGTGTCTTGAGGCATGGGCAGTGTTAGGTTTGCGCCACATAGCGCTTTGAGTTTTGGCCAAAAAGCTCTATCTTGGTCTCCTCTGACCACAAAACATTTTCCCACATCGCAGCTGGGTCACTCTCATACTTTCTGGCAAACTCCAGACGTGCTTTCGTATGTGCTTTCACACTTCCACTAGTGTTTTTGAGTAACGGCTTCTTTCTTGCCACCCTCCCATAAAGGCCAGTGTTATGCAGAGCTCTTGATATGGTTGATTGGTGCACCATTACTCCACTCCCAGCCACTGAACTCTGTAGCTCCTTCAAAGTCATTGTTGGCCTCTCTGTGGCTTCTCTCACAAGTCTCCTTCTTGTTTGAGCGCTGAGTTTTGAGGGGTGGCCTTTTCTTGGCAGTGCCTGGGTGGTGTGATGCAGCTTCCACTTCCTGATTATTGATCCAACTGTGCTCACTGGGATATCCAAACACTTGGATGCTATTTTGTACCCTTTCCCTAATCTATGCATTTGTATTACTTTATCTCTAACTTCTGTAGAATGCTCTTTGGTCTTCATTTTCCTTCAGATTCACAGCCTTACCAATGATCCTTCAACAGTGAAAATGTGACAGCAACTTTAATGGTTCACAGGTAGAGGCCAATGGTAAGGTAACTGTGTCCTTGTTAGGGCAGTTTCTTTCATCGGTGCAAACTGGGAGCTTCCACAGCACAGGGTTTGAATACTTATGCAAGCAAGATATTTCAGTTTTTTATTTTTCTTAAAAATATTTCCCAACATAAAACCAATGTCACTTTACAATAATTGATTTTGAGTTTCAGTGTTTTAAAATAAAATATCAAACAGAACGAAATTTCAATGTACCATTTGTAATTCAGTAATATGAGAGTATTGATCAGGGGTCTGAATACTTTTGCAAAGCACTGTGTGTGTGTGTGTGTGTGTGTGTGTGTGTGTGTATATATATATTGAAGCTGCACAGCGTATTGTTAATGTGTTTTCCCCACATCCATAATAAATCATTTTCATTTTGGTAAATTAAGTGTATTAAGTTATTCTGTTCTGTTCAGGTTTTTTTTTTGGCTATCAATCAGTCCTTCTTTCCTATCAGTCTGATAAATCTGCCTGTTTGACAGTAAGCAATTTTCGACTGAATTTGCCAGGTGAATTTATTGCTGTTTCTTGCAAACAGTGATGGCGTGTGCTGGGAACGAGTGGAGATTAGAAGCAAAGTACTTACACTTGTTTACCACACTGACATCATTTATTAATTTTAAATAGAACTTTAAGTGCAGATGGCTTTATGTGGGGTGGGGTGGGGGGGGGGTTACGCTACAACCTAACTTGCTTCCAATTTCTTCTTACTGTGATTGGCTTCAAAGACAACAGGGCTAACCAATGATTGGATGTTGTTTTGTTGGGTGGGTTTTTATTTTGCACAGGTTTTCTAGTAACTGTAATATTATTTG
The DNA here is from genome assembly GCF_017654505.1 of Polyodon spathula. Taxonomy (NCBI): domain Eukaryota; kingdom Metazoa; phylum Chordata; class Actinopteri; order Acipenseriformes; family Polyodontidae; genus Polyodon; species Polyodon spathula. The sequence continues at coordinate 15,154,453 of NC_054544.1, forward strand.
CGTAATAGAAAATAAAGGACTCATCGATAATATCGCGAGTCACCGATATCAAATACTCCAGTCCGAATTTCTTGCGAACGTGACTGGAGTCCGAATCACGAAAAACGCGTCTCGAGTCAGAGTTCCAGTATATAAAATAGAAATGCCGGTGCAAAAAGACTACTCAATCAGTTTCAATACCCACAAGGTGCTTTGTCCCAGGAAAAAAAAGAAAGAAAGAAAAAGTACTTCATGTGATGTTTCCACCACTGAAGAGTGAAGACGGCAACTCTCGCTTAATGAAAAACTTGTATCCCAAGCTTGTATTCACTCTTCAGTGGTAGAAACATCATATTAAGTATTTTTTCTTTATATATATTATATAATTAAAACGTGTTTGCTGTGTCATAGTTGAAGATTATAAATGTATCTCTACATACATTTGTGTTTTTGTTTCCTGATTATTACTTTTAAACTGCACTACAGACCAGATCTTTTTTTTATATATATCTATAAATAGTATTTCTAAACTGTCACACTAGCTTTTTTACACAGGGCATTACAGATTAGGCATTTGATGAGTTTCGAATATCTGACAATATGACCAATCATGACCAGAGAATTTAGTTTGTAACCATCAGTGCCTTCAGGTCTGTGTGTTTGGCTGGGGTAGGATAACTGCTCAGTTTTGAGAGGTACCAGTAAACTTGCCAAATTTACAACTTCAGCTTTTTCAACCTTTTGATTGTGGGGGGTCCACTTACAGGCACCTGTGTCCTAAAGATAACTTTTAACTTCTTATAGTTTTAATTTTAAATGTAGCATTTAAAGCTCATTTGACTTGAGTACATGAAGCTTTCAACACATTTTATTGAATATTTTCTGTTGTAATGCTAAATGAGATAGCAGTGTATTCACAATGAATTGAATAATTACTTTTGCTGCATCCACTGTTAAAAAGCATGCTACCAATAGCAGCAATGTCATGTCTTTTTTATTGTTTTATTATTCCCTTTCATCAAACTGTCAAATGTAGCTTATTGCCAGTGTCTTCTATGAATGTGACTTTTCAAGGGAAATAAAATATTTTCTTTTTACAGAAAGAACTCTGCAATATGATACTAGACTGCTGTGCACAGCAAAGAACATATGAGAAATTCTTTGGCCTGCTTGCTGGGGTGAGTTGAGCCCTATTGACGTAATCTGATGTCAAAACTTTTTTTGTGTGCATCTCACTCTTCCAATGGAAAGGTACATTTACAGAATCCTGATTTGTTAATAGTACAATGCATTTAGGATTGGGTCGAAAAGTTTATATATATATATTTGTCTACCAAGTTAACAATCTTTGCATTTAATGAAATAATATGTATATGTAAATATATGTTTTTATTTTTGTCTGGAATATCTTCATTTTCATGCACCGTTAATGTTATTTTGTTGTTTTTTTTTTTATTACAGCGTTTTTGTCTGTTAAAAAAAGACTACATGGAGAGTTTTGAAGCAATATTCAAAGAACAGTATGAAACCATTCACCGACTTGAAACCAATAAATTACGAAACGTTGCCAGGATGTTTGCTCATCTGTTATATACAGATTCTGTTCCTTGGAGTGTACGTAGAATAAGTTTACTTATTTTAATTTTTTGCTTCCAAAGAAGACAAGTGTTAGTAATCTATCTTTAATAAATAATTTGTATGCTACTTGATATAATGGACCCTTAACAACTTAATAAATTACAGTTTAAGTGTTCATTTAAGGAAATGTACATCTTTTAATGTTTTTGGGGGTTTTTTTTAGGTCCTGGAATGTATACTGATAAGTGAAGATACCACTACGTCATCCAGTAGAATCTTTGTGAAGATTCTGTTCCAGGAGCTTTGTGCTTACATGGGACTTCCAAAACTCAATGAAAGGCTTCAAGATGTGTAAGTTAGACAATACAAATATGTAAATTTTAATGATTGTTTAAACTATAATTTAAGAATTTTTAATATGAACATCAAGTAAGAATGTTAAAGATATTGTGAGCAAAGGTAATGTATTTACAAGATTGTTGTTTGTTCTTAAGGCAATAAAAAAATATACAGTTGATAAGATCACTTCAATAATGTATAGTTAGCAATATAGATAATATATACATATTATAGATAGAAATATATAATATATATATATATATATATATATATATATATATATATATAGATAGATAGATAGATAGATAGATAGATAGATAGATAGATATAATATATATACTTTTTTTTTTTTCTTAAAGGACATTACAGCCCTACTTTGAGGGACTATTTCCTCGAGATAATCCAAGGAACACAAGATTTGCCATAAATTTCTTTACCTCTATTGGTCTGGGAGGTCTAACGTAAGTACATTTAGATTTGGTCTGTACTGAATATTTAACAACTTAGTCTGTGGGATAAAATAAATTAAATATTTTACTTTTACTTTTGACAGAGATGAGCTTCGAGAACATTTAAAAAATGCTCCTAAAATGATCATGACGCAGAAGCAAGTGGTGGAATCATCCGATTCGTCATCGTCCTCCTCGGATTCTGACTCTTCCTCTGATTCAGACAGCAGCAGCAGTGACAGCGATAGCAGCTCATCCAGCAACAGTGATTCTTCCTCTAGTACCAGCAGCAGTGAAAGCAGCAGCAGCTCAGGTACGGTAGCTAACTGTGTTTATAACAAATGGCCAATATGGATCCTTACATAAATGTGTGCCATACACTTGTTAGAAATGCACATTAGACACATAGGCACACTGTAATAATAACCATGAAAAAAAAAAAGTGTGCAGTATTTTGAGGTTCATGTTACTGGAGGAAGGTAACATCAAAACAACAGGTGCTTCCAACCTACTCTACATGGAGTGGGACTTTTTGGTGCAGAGATTCCTGGTACAGCCTATTAGTGCTTCACAACACAAGTAGTGGGCATTTATTTTTTTTTAATCCCCCTGTGGCAAAGTGGCTGAGTGGAAACAGGTGCAGGAGTGATGCAGTGCGGTAATGAAACAGACAAAGCCTTATAATCCGGTTTGGAAAGTTATTTTTATTTACATCCAGGTCTGGTGACCAGTAACAATAATCCCCTGGCAATACACAGCAATATGTACTGCACGGGGGTAAACAGTAACAGGCTTGCAGACCCAAACAATAAACAATAAGTATCCACCCCACAATAATACCAACACAGTCACCAGTCCTGGGTGCGTGCAGTAGTGCTCATGGTGGGTGATAGTTTATTTTGTGACAGTAGTGCAGTGCTGTTCCGGCTTAGTGCTGGCCTTTGGCGACAGCTCCAGAATCGTGTTAGCCATCTAGTAATTTACAAACAAGACGAATTACACACAGACAAACAAACAAAACACTCACAATACTGTTTCATTGGTCATGGGGTCTTTCACAGTCCTTCTCAGTTCATTAACGCAAAACCAATGCAAAGGAACAGGTTGCGATTTTCTGTCCCCTTTTATGCTGTCACACATGACCCTTTTGTAAAAGAGCGCAACTCCCTCTCCAATCTGCTGCTGCCATGTCGTTTCGCTTCCAGGTCAATGCATTATTGCAACAGAGTCCCGCCCCCTTTCTAGCTGTCCGACTTCCCCTGAACCCTGGAAAAGAACTGTCAGGCCAGCCCGTCCAGGGAACTCTGTGCTTGATGCTTAGCACCCTCACAGGTCGGGAGGGAGATCTACACCCAAGAATCATTGTATTTCTGTCACCACACCCAAATCCAAACCAACTTGGAAGCGCTGGAAAGTTTTAGTAGGCTATCACTCAGCTGAGTGAAATTAATTTTAATCAAAGTATAATCCACAAGCCAATAATGACAGTACATGAGTATCAGTAATAGCAGTTTCTGTCCTTTTACTTTTACTAGGTAATCTGGGAAATGTAGAGATGGAAAACCTTTGCAATGACTCCGCTGTTCGACGTACCATGGAGACCAATACATGCCTCATTTTGGGTGACCAATACATTAATTGGTGTCTGCTTTAAATAATGAAACATGATAATTTGACAGGTATTATCGTCTATTGCAGTAGCACATTTTGTTTCAAGAGCAGATGTTAAGCACAGCATGCTTGTGCATGGTACGTTTGCTCACTTATTGCATCTGCCAAAAATATATTAGATTTGTGGCATGGATGCCTTGATGTGCTTGGCTTGCATTATATTGGATTTTTTGTAAAACAGCAAAAAATATTGCAGTGGTTCTGTGCCATTTTGTAAACAGTAGAAACTGTCGCTGGCGAGTTTCTCAGCATGGTTATTTATACATAATAACAGGAGTAAATATACCAGCAAGCAGCAATGACCGGGGTCCAAGCGCCAGACCATGACCGTATTTCACATGTGGCATAATAGCCGATTGGCCTGTACTAAACTTTGTAGTATATTGTACCATATGAGTATATATGGGTTGCTATATGTGTTTCATAGTAACCATTACCCTATCTGCACAGTTTATAAGCTAGTTTTGCATATGACTGCATATATATTGATTATATATATATGCATGCATGCATGCATGCAAACAATCCAATTTGGCTGCCAAACCATGTGACCTATGACCTTCGTTTTCGCTCTGACACAGCTTCTCATAGACCTCTACCACCGTACCAAGTTTTGTGACTTTTTGTGTAACCGTGTTGATTTTACAAATATTAGAAAATTGGCAATAATAATAATAATAATCCTAACAATTACAATAGGGCTCCAACAACTTCATTGCTCGGACCCCTAGTAATTACATGTTATCCACAGCAATGTAAAGCTAGTGTTGTGGAGCGCCTTATTTTTAACACAGGAAATGGTTGTTATGGAATTATGGCATGTCAGATAAAGAAAATGACAGTATCCACACAGCTCAAGTTGTTGAGTGATTTGACATGTTACGAGGGATATTTAGGAAAGACACATAGTTGAAGTGTGCCAGAAAAGCGTTGATTCAGCAATGAGCCAGATGGTTGGTATATGGACAGCTGCACCTCTGCTGAACTGTTTGACAGGAGCTGTGGAGAGATACTCCAATTAGGAAACCTGGAACAAGATCTCACTTTGACCTAAATTAAGCAGTTTATAAGCTTGTTGGGGAGTTTTGGGGGCTTTATTACTGTTATATTTTGAGAAATGTGCCTTAAAATAAAAAATGTTTTCATGTGCACATATGTATATTTTGCAAGATAATTTTACTCTGAATTTGCTGAAAATTGCAAAACATAAAGCCCTATAATTGAAAAAAAAAAAAAAAGGCCCCCTTAGGATAGTTCTTGGAATCCAGTACAGTGGATACAGTAGACATATATATAAAACAAAGTAAAGTATATGATTCCAGAATGTAATAAATCATCTTCAAAAGCTAATTCTTTGTTGGAGTACAGGCTTCAAAGAAGCATGTGTAGTAACAATGGTCAGGTGGACAGTCCAACTGTTCCTTTATAAACGACTGACGTAGAAGGTCACTTTTAAAAGCAGCTATTTCAAAAATAATATTGATGTAGGCTTTGTACTAATCCATTATAAACTTGGCATTATAAACTGTAACGTTGTTCACAATGTAAACAGATTAGTGTGATGTCCATCAGTTTGTCTCAATGAATGCCATCATGTAATGACCATAAGTGTACATAATGCTAATCTCATAGCTCCAGCCAAGGTGTCGTGGTTGCTTTGTGACATGTGGCAGCTCCTCTGTTAGTTGAGGAGCATTTAAGGGATTGAAGTAGACAAGGATGTATTAATTCATTCAATTTGAGTAAGTGGTGGCAATTACAGAGAGCAATGAAAGATTAATTTGTTACTCAAGATAGATGTCTTGTATAAAATACTTTTGAAATGAGAGCATTTTTTCCTTTTATTTTCCATGTTTTTTCCACATAAATTACATTCAAGACCCATAGCCCATCAGCCAAAGAAAATGTCTGATTCACAAAGATTCCTATATTGCGCTAAAATTGTTGGGGAATAATCAACTGACAAATTCTACCACGGGCGCTTTTCAAAGGCGGGAAGACAGTCAAACCGGGGGTGCGTTCAATAGGCAAAGCGTCCCAGGCCGTTACGCAGCGATTTCTATTGAACAAGCAGAGAGCAAACTGAACATTAGCGAGTCAAGCCCAGACCTGCCTCGCTGGAGGTCCAAAATGACCGACTTGCATTATTAGTGGGTGGCTGCAAATTAATATTTTCAGATATGGATTTGTATGACCAACACTTGTTTGATAAGTCATATTTTTGTTGTCATTTGGGCTTTTCAAAACTTATTGTATTTTTTTAAGTGATGATTATATTAGAAAAGGAAACATTGACAAGTATGACTCGTGCCTCAAGATGCTAAACCAAAAAGTGTTAGTAACTTTGCAAAAATACAGTAGTAGTAATCACATTAAAAAATATATACAAAAATTGCAAAACTCGCTTAAAGCAACTATTTAATACACAGCAATGTATTACTGCTATTGTGAAGCTGCTCGCTCCCAACCGACCTTTCAGGAACTGCTAGCATAGGTTACGGGCCATTATGAGAGTGTGCTTTGTTATTGAATGCACCCCAGGTCAATTGTGACCATTGCCTATACATTGCCCCATCAGACAAACACATAAGAGATACAAATAAATATGGCAGTCTAGCTATATGGTGCAATATCAATCTTTTTTGTTTCTTTTAATATATAAAAAAAAGGTATTAAAATGAAGTACTCTGTGTAATCACCTACTGCCATGTGAAGTGAGGCTCAATAAACTACATGTGTGCTTTCTGTCCGTCCTTCATGCTCTTCATGCTGTCACAATCTAAGAAAAGTCATGGAGGCCATTGTCACACAGGTAAACAAAGTGACATATAGGGATGGTGGGAAACAATTGAGGTCAAGGTCATGAAATAACAGGCTTACCCTTTATTAAAAAAAGGTGTGGAACCAATATGGATACATTATGTACAGTTAGTTTGGTAGAAAAAATAAACACATCATGCCATCAAGTGGGCGCAGGACCAATAATTGTACAAATATAAAGTCACATACAAAATACAGTTTAAATAAAGTACATTTTACAAGGCAGTTCATGAACAGAGTTGCTTTCTGTGTTAAGGGTGTTTTAATACACTGTTTTATCACTGCATTAAGGATATTTTACACTGCAAATATTGTTTGTAATGATGCTAGTGTTTTGTGCCTTATTCACAGATTCAGATTCAAAACACAGGAAAAAATCAAGCAAGAAGAAAGTCAAAGGACCTAAAAAATCTACTAGTAAAAAAAGATCTTCAGAAAAGGTGCCTCCCAGCAAGAAACAAGCTACTAGGCACAGCGACAACAATGAAGAACAAGAGAAGTCCTCCCATAAACACAGCAGCAAAGCCCAAAGACCAAACAATTGTCCGGAGGATACCTCGACACATAACAGAGAAGATCACAGGCGCAGTAACAAGGACTCTGACCGTCGGCGAAACCAAGAGTTTGAGGACAAGCGCTCTGACTCTCGGAAAGACAAAGAGAACATTAAAAATTACCCCCACTCTGAAAATGAGAGAGACAGATACCGGAGCCGGGAGAAGTACAGTAGCAGGAGAGAAGAAAGTTCAAAGTCAAAAGAGAGGGGCCGCAAAGAGACAAACTCGAGAGCAAGTAGCGAGGATGGCTACAAGAATGGCGATGGAAGACGAGCAGAAAAATCTGACAAGAAGAGTAGACATTCTGAGAGATCTAGGGACACCAGAAGAACAGATGATAGGAGGAGGGAAAGTTCTCCACGAAGACGGAGATAGTGTAGAACACATTTATTTTTTCTCAAACCGTGCTAAAAAAAAATGTTTGTAAATTTGATGGCTGTTTGCAGTGTATTTGATAGCCGCAAAACAAATTCCTTCAAAAAATCACGATTCTTTTTTTCCTGGTAACACATAATAGCTAACTTTTTGTAAACTGGTGAATTTTAAGAAACATGAAAATGCCATATGATGGAGTCTATGAGTAATCTTGTAAAATCTAATGAAATTTGATGATGTTTGAGTATTCATGGACCTAAATATTGCTCCTTGCTCTTTTTTTAAAGAGGTATTTTCTACCTCTAATTGCTGTTTTGTAAATGTTTTTTTTTTTTTTTGTTAAACAAATAAAATCTTGCAAATGTAAAAACAGCTGTTGAAGTATTTGTTACATGATGCAAATGTCTTGTTTTATAATTAATCTGTTATTTTGAAATTATTATTATATATAAATTATTTTGTCAGCATTTGGCCTGGGCGAGTTTTTAATAAGTGATTTTCAAAAAATGGCACAGATCGTGTGGAAACACTGCAAAGCTGTGCCTCGCAAGCAGTCAAAAGGGGGACCCTATGTTAGCAACCCATGGAGGAAGAGGGGAACCTCCCTCTCGTTTAGTGCGATCATATCACCACAACGGGAGTAATCGCCGCACTAAATCGAGACAAAAGCCCCCAGGTAAAATTGGGAAAAGGGATAAGCATGAATGGAGAACCCAAGAGTCGGCAGCCAGACAGTCTGATTTAGGCACAGGCTTTGAAACAGGTGTACTTTCTAGATGTGAATTGAGGTACAATAGCCAGGCAGCGACATGCAGCCCTGATGCATGACCAGTCAGGGACACTGATCTCAGAGTGAGAAAAGGGCATGGGAGGGTGGAACTGCTGGGACTAAAGAAATCTCCCATGGGACTTAAAAGTTTCACTTCTGAAGCATTTTTCTTTTGTTTTTGTTTGTTTGGTTTTTTTTGTTGGTTACCTCAAAACTGAGTAATCAGATTGTCGTTCTTGTAGCTAGTTTAACATATGTCCAGAATCTGGAATGATAATAACCAGAGTACATCACTGTTTACTAACCCAAGAGTGAAGTAAATCAATCATTGCTAATTTGACAATTAGTTTGATATTCCATGCTATACTGGTAATACTGGACTAATATAGTTTGTAGGAATACAACTAATTCAAAGTCCAATATTAATAAGCGATCATGCAATATGATCCTGAGTAATTGACTTATATTTCAAAAGGGATAGAATGTCAATGAAGTAAACATGATTACATTCTTAGAAGGAATAAAAATAGAAATTAACCAATTAATAATTTTCTGAAAACTATTTAACATAATACACTGAACAATACAGAGGTGTTTGTGAAGGATGCTTTAATGATAAGCAACCTATCATTGTACAATTGTCTCAATAGTTTGGTTTTGAGACTGATGTGTGGAAAACAGTGTAATGTAACGTGAAGGTATGAAGCGATTAATACAATGATTATTTAATTCTCTGGAGATTTAGTCTCTTGGTGAGCAAGCAATTTGTTCCCGAAAGCATGAAGGCTTTCATTGCCAGAGGCGTTATGAAGTGTCACATGGATACTTTCTTAGAGATTGGGTTCTCTTAATGAACAAATAAGTTGTTCAGGAAAGTTTGTAAACTTTCTTAGCCTAGTGGTTTATTATGAAGCTAGATTGAATTCTAGACATTTTAAGGAGTAAAGTATTTCACTTATTAAAGATGTTACATAACCTAAATCTCCTGTGGGAACACAGTGATAAGGTATACTCACTAGTGTGCTTCCGAGCTGCCGTTATGAGTGTGATCTGCAAGGTTACCAAAAATATTTTGCAATACATTGTTATTCTGCCTAATTATGAGGAAATATTTTTGCATAGATTGTGTGCAAAGTGTCAACCCAATGCTGACCTCTCCACATAACCTGTTGAGCAAGACATTAGTAAGCCTAATAATCTTTTAAAACTAAACTATAAAAGGAAGGAACCTGTAGCTATGACATTTGGTGATTTTAATATCTCCAGAATAGGAAAATAATTCCAGGAATTATCAGTGCAACCACAATAGAAATTATTCAGGTCTCTGGGTTATAATATACCGTATTTGTAAAACAATTGGGAAACTTGAAATAAGTAACTAGTATATTGTTGTTAATTTAGAAGAAGTCTTTAATCAGTGAAACATTGTTTTAAAATTAACTGAAATTTGTAAGAATGTAACACTCAACGTTATATAGGAGTGGCTCACTGATGTTTCATGACTATGTGAAGCAGTGACAGATATTCTGTCTAAAATAGTTGATCTGTCAATATAAATATGTTAAGAAAACGTGATATATGTGGTTTGTGTTGCTGTATATTGTTGATGGATCTGTAAGTGAATTAGACTGAATCGATTAAGGTTAGATTACTTTAATTCCATTCCTGTGAATGCAGATTGTCATATATTGAAATCAGTAGATCTCTTTCGCATACATGATAAATGGTGAACTATAAGTTTGTAAGACCATGCCATGGAAATGCATTAGATTTCCCTATTAAGAACACTTACAGTAATACTAATATATGCACTTTCTAATGCAGAACTGGTTAGTATTGGTAAAACTAACCTTAATACTGTTAATTTTTTTGTGCTGCCATGATCTCCCCACACTAGAAGTGTGCCCCACAGAAGGAACAGCGCTCCAGGCAAGCGAGAGTGCTCTCCACACAAGGAACAAGTCTTTGAACTTTGACAATCATGAGTGTTGAGGGAGAAATGATAGCTGAACTGTTCTGAAGAAAGTTACTGAAGTCATGGGAACATAATTGCTGGAATTCACAGAAGGCAAGGAAGAACCAATGTTCTGAATAATGGCTAAAATCATCTTCTGAGGAAAGGCCCTGTACTACGAGAGACTGAATCATTATACAGGATACTGCATTAATCAGAAAGCGGGTCTTTGTTTCCACGTAACTGTACAAAATGAACGGAAGTGAAGCTATCCATTATGCTTTTGGAAGATCCTGAGAGAATTGCAACAAGAACACTTCTACAAACTGATTAATTTTTCTGTTGCAACGCATTATCTGAAATGAGTTACGTCTGATCAACTGAATTATTCCCAGTTGGAAAACTGTCGACAACAAAGATAATGTTACAAGACTTGGAGATCAACAAGCTGATCTCCATTTGAAAAGAACTATTTGTTTATTGCGAACCTACGCAATAAGAAAGTTCAAGTTACTGTCTTCTTTCATTGAAATTTCAGATCCACAGAGCTGCAGTATTCATCTACAAAGATTAACTTCTTTATATGGAAATCGATAAGTATTCAACATATCTAGTAATAAATACTTTATGACTCGAGAAAGTAACTGTAGTAAATGCTATCAAGTTAAACTGTTCTAGGAATAGAATATAACTTCCTGTTTTAGAGTGTAAGAAATGTATTTTGTTTGTTGAAATGTGCAACTCACCAAAGTTGCCTCATAAATGCAAAGAATTGGATCATTGCCCCATTTCTGAGATAGTTTGACTATATAATCAACTGAGGTCGATAACATATTATTACTTTGGTACATCACGTCTAACCTAAATTAACACAGTAAAACTAATTTGCTAAATTAGGTACTGGAATGTAGGATTCTGTTCTGAATGGGAAGTTGAATTGATTCTTGTGCATATTGACATGATCAATTACAACAAGAAACAGGTATTGAAAATACTAATGCAAAGTAGACACTTTGTGTGATAAGCCATGTTTAATATTAGTATATTAATGTGACAGAAATATAATGAGTTCTGGTTGTAAATCTCCCTCCCGACCTGTGAGGGTGCTAAGTAGCAAAAGGGGAAGTCTTTGTACAGGCTGGCCTGACAGTTCATTTCATGGGTGGGAAAGTCGGTCAGCCTGGAAGAAGGTGAGACTCCGTTGCAGGAACGTATTGATCCGGAAGGTAAACGGGGTCATATGTGATAGCATAAAGGGGCTGGAGAATCGTAAATCTTTTCCTTCACTTGGTTTTGGGTTATAAACTGGAAGGACCTTGGGAGACGCAGTGAAAGCATGCTTTAAGTATTTGTGAGTGTTTGTTTGTTTTTTCATGTTGTTATTTTCCTGTTTGTTGATCACCAGACAGCTAACATGTATATGGAGCTGTCGTTTTGGGCCGGAACAGCACTTCACCACAGTCACAAAATATACCTGTTATCACCCACCATGAGCACTAATACACGCACCCCGGACCGGTGGCCGTGTTTAGTACTGTGGGGCGGATAAGTATTATTATTTGGGCTGTAAACCCGTTGTTATTTTTCTGCACATTACACATTGTTGTGTATTGCCGGGGCTTATTCTTTTGGTCTCCAGACCCAGATTAAAAAAAAGAAAATAAAACTTTCCAAACCGGATTACATTGTCTGTGATTATTCCTGCACTGCATCACCTCTGCACCTGTTCATAATCAGCAGCCACTTTTCCACACATGGTGTCAGCCAGGGGATGGATCGCAATGCACTAGCAGAGCTGCTGCAGGTGCCAGTGAGCAGACAGGACACAGAAGAGAGAAGGGGAGAGGAGCTCTACACTGCGCTCATTCAACAGTTAGGATTGGCATTTTCCACAGCGCCAGCCCCTACCACAGCACCAGCAATGTCAGCACCGAAGGCTCGGATGATGAAGATGTCGGCGGAGGACAACCCAAAGGTGTACTTGGTGGCGTTTGAGCGGCTGACTACCACTGTGGCTTGGCCACAGGAGTTCTGGGCAAGCCAGCTGGGACCCTGCCTGCCTGGGGAAGCTCAGACAGGCTACCAGGCGATGAGCAATCTCAATGCCGCCTCAACACCCCGCCCCTTTGGTTCCACTGCCGATTATCTCCACTCCTTTTGAACGCATTGCAATGGACATAGTGGGCCTGCTACCTTCTGACTCTGGGCGTACACATATATTAGTAGTGGTAGATTATAAAACGCGATACCCAGAGGCAGTTCCATTGAGATCCACTAGTGCCGAAGCAATAGCCACTGAGTTAGTACAGATTATGGTTAGAGTAGGGATCCCCAAAGAGATCTTGACTGATCACAGAACCAATTTTGTGTCTAAAACGTTTCCGAAGGTATTAAAATATTAAAAATACGTAGGACATCTGTTTATCATCCACAGACAGACGGTTTGGTGGAGCGCTTTAATTCTTTGTGGTCCAATGTCGGACGAGGTCCGACATTACGATTTTCCCTTTCCAGTCCAGGTCATTTTTTTGGAAAAAGCCGAGAAAACCATTCAATGTCCGAATGAGACCGAAAAAAGGGGCGTGTGAGCAATAGCCCTAGCAGCTGCACCACACAGAGATAAGCAGACATAAACAAAGGAGGTAGCTGCTTCCGCATCCAATGCTCAAAGAATATTATGGACATTTGCAGAGTTTTGAGATGTTATAGTAATAAAATAATGACTTGGATCGCATTATTGAGGAGTTTGGTGATAAAACGAGTGATCAGGAGAGGATTTATCAGTATGCAAGCGTATAAAGAGCTATGTGAAAAATACAGCGGGGTGGGGCTTGGCTGGAAATGCTATACTGATGTCGCTTAGCATTGCAATGCCCTTTAAACCGGTTTTACTCAGAAAAAAAAAATTTGAAACAGCACATGTAAAATAAACAACGTGTGTGAAAATAAATTGGACCAGACGTGCCTGACAGGTGCTGAATAAATGGACTGCAAAGGGTTAATCAGACCTTGAAGTCGATGCTGAGACGGTTTGTAACACAAAAGCAAAAACATTGGGCATCGCTTCTTCCCTACCTCTTTTTTGCAGTTTGAGAGGTGCCGCAGAGTTCGACAGAGTTCTTCCCTTTCAAGCTCTTGTACAGCCGACAGCCTCATGGCATCCTCGATCTATTGAGAGAGGGGTGGGAGGAGCACAAAGGCTCGTCCGAAAATGTAGGGAAGCATGTGCTCCTACTAAAAGATCACATCGATTTGGTCATCGTTTGCCCTAGGACAACCTCAGATTGGCTCAGCAACGACAGCAGCAGCATTACAACAAAAATGCACTAATTTGCACCTTTCGGCCAGGAGACAAGGTAATGCTGCTACTTCAGAATCGAAATTGTGTGCTAAAGGGCAGGGGCCATATGAAGTGATTCAGGCTATAGGGAAGGTGAATTATGAAATTTGACAGCCTGATCGCCACAATGAATGTGAAATTGATCATTTAAATTTATTAAAGCCCTGGCAGGCAAGAAAGGTCTTGTTTATGGTCCCAGGCAATATAAAGGATGATTTAGGCCCCTGTCCAGAGACTCCTAGCACAAAAATTATTTCAATGGGGGAACAATTGGTTCCAGATCAGCAACGGGTGCTGCATAATCTTATTGAGGAGTTCAGCGATGTTTTTTCTGACTTTCCCGGCAAAACTAGTTTGGCTGAATATGACATTCTCTCCACCAGGTGTCACCATGCAAGAGAGACCATACCGAATCCCAGAAAGTCAACGAAGTGGCATTCGCAAAGAGGTATGGGGTGCTCGAACCTTCCAGTAACGAGTGGTGCAGTCCTATTTTCATAGTGGCAAAGAAAGATGGCACCAAACACTTCTCCGTAGATTTCAGGAAGGTAATGCTATTGCCAAGTTCGATGCATACCCTATGCCTCAGGTCGACAAACTTTTAGATAGACTGGGAAAAGAAAGGTTTATCTTTTCAAAATTAATCCAATTATTACACCAGCTGTGTTTACTGCAAACAGGCACCATTTTAAAATTGCTTAAAATTTCTCATAAAATTGCTCAGTTTTCCAGTGTTCATCTGGCACATTTAACAACAACTCAGTGGTCAATTTTCTGTTGTCAATGAGAATTGCTTGTGTATCTCCGGCCTAAGAAACATCTCCATCTCCCAGACATATTCAATTTGTTGTATTGCATTTTTGTTTACGTACAGACTAAGACACTCAACATCACATGGCACGCAATATTAACAGTCATTAGGACCTTGGCTTCATTCTTCAAAATGAACTGACCTGTTTTAAACAGTAAAAAATGTTTTTCTAAAAATGTAGCAAATACATAGGTATTAGCAATTTTTCCCTGGATGAGCTTGCGATTGTTTCATATAATGGTTATTAGGGGGAAGGAAATGAGCCATCAGTAGTTGTAAAGCCCTGCTGCAGATTATTACTCTTGCAGGTTAAAAGTTCATCAGAGTGCATAGCTATTCCAATTGATACATGGTTAGTTCATTTTTGTTTTTAAATTAGTCATTACATGGGAAATTAGAATGCTTCTAATGACCTGCATTTATTCGAGGCCAAAAGGAGATCACTTTTTTAAAGTGTCACATTTCAGGGGAGAAAAATGGATACTGCTGAGTCACTTCCACATATGATGGAATAAGTTGTTTCATACAGGGAGAGAAAAGATGAGGGACATTATTGAAGAGCTTTCAGTGCCAGGGTAGCAGGCAGAGTAGTTTAGGTCCTGGTGCTTTTAGCTGGAACTACTGTGCATAATATAGAGGTTTGGGGTTCTGTTGCTCCAATGTTGAGTCAGGATTTTTCTTTAAATCTGTCTTTTCCTTGCTTTGAGGTTGTCTGCAGATCCTAAGTGACATCACCGAACATACTTTCTCATATCAGTCAAATTATGTGACAATGTGATCTTTCGATCCACCAACCCAACCTACTCTAATAGACTTTAGGTGGGCCACACATATTTGAAAGTTGCATTGTCACATGATTTGAAAGAATAAAGAAGTCTGTGCAACACAATATTAGGGCAACATAACCCAAAACTATTAGAATGAATGCACATTTGGATTTCAGTTTTGCTGTAATAAAAGCAGCTAGCAGGGAACACTATGTATAAAACTCCCATTTCAATGAAAGCTAAACAACATCTGAAAGAGGAAACAATTTTCAAGTTATTTGCATGTCTAATAGATTCCATTACTGTACGTTTAGCAAAAAACATTGAAACAACTAATATTTTAAGTGTACACAAGATGACCACAGGAAATTCACTGGTAAGGGTGGAGACTGGGTGGTGTCTTATAACACTATATTTAAACTTTGGCTCTTCCCATTTAAGACCTTAGCATATAATCCATTTTACACACTTAGATATACTGTAGGTTATACTAGAAGTTAGTTCCCTTAATGATATGACATATCATAGATACATCTACAAAACATTCTGTAGTCCTTCTATATGTCGTATAGATACATCTACAGCGCATTATTTAACCTTTGACAAGAATGATTCTACTATTATACTTTATATATATATATATATATATATATATATATATATATATATATTATATAGATATTATATATATGCCTCGTCTAGAACTCAGATTTAGGAATATGTTACTGGTACATCCTCAAAGACCCTGAAGAGGATACAGGTCTGCACAGAATCCATTAAATAGGGGATGTTGCTGAGTTTTCCTTTTTGAGTTCTTAATTGTACATTATAGAAGTTAAAACAACCGTGATTATTAAATATAATGACAGTTTATGTATTTTCCAGAACTGCGTGAAATAAAACAGCATTTTCTGAAGACCAGACCACAGTTTGGAATTTAAGAAGTTTGAAAAGTCGCCACAGTTTCCAGGCTACTGTTTTACCCAAACAAAATCTTTGTTCCCAGCTGGTCACCAGCTGTATTAAACATGGTATCTGTGGTGTTGACTACAAAGAAAGTTATCCCTGGAGTCTTCCTGGTTGAGAACTTTTACCTCTTGATTCTCAGTGCTCCTAGTTCTCTTTGCACCAGGCTTTTGCATCATCCAGTCATGCAGAAATAGTTCACTCAGCCTTCTTTCTGGCAGAAGCAATCTCCTTGTACAGTATTCGGCATTCTTTCTCTTGCATTTGTGGTACAGTAAATTCATTCTCACAATGATAACCTTCTCCACATTGAATACAGGGTGTACAGGACATCATGGGCAGCAGAGATGGGACTGGTTTGACTTGAGAAGTCAGGAGTTGTTATTTTACCATTCCTCAATGATTTCCTTTAGGGAGGTTGGTGATGGAAATATGAAGCAGTACTGTTCTCGAGAGGTCCATTGTTAACACTTTTACAAATGTTTCGTGTGGAACATCAGTCATTTGTGTTGCTTTACATAAATATATAGCCTACTAAATAATATGCCTGATGTGACTTGAGTATGATGTATGTAATGACGAAACCCAGCACTCTGCATCTAGTCCTGATAGTAGCTGCTAGGTTTTCTTAGAAAACATCACTTATGTTATGTATAAATAATATACAGACCATAGCACAGTATGTATATTATTTCTTTCCAGTGATGTCTCTGAAAGTGTAGGAAAAGAACGCATTTTAAAATGTGGTCTGACTAGTGTTTTGTGGTTGTTTTTAATTCACATTTCAACAAGATGCGCTATATGTTTTTATTTATTTGTTTATTTATTTATGTATTTTTTGCTTGTGGTGCCTAGTTAGCTTTTCACTTTGAGAATGAACGATAAGATAATGTTCTCAGATTTAAATATATATTAAATTGTCTAGACTAGCGTAGTAGTGAAGTACTATTTTTATGTTCTTTAAGTATTTAAAACAAATCACACTAATCCCGGACAGCTACAAAATCACAGCAGCCAGATGAGTAGATACAGGGGTAAAACTAGGGCATTTCTGTACTCAGGTACTGAAGAGCGAGCTCAGAATGAGCATGCGTAGAAAGGTCCTGGAGCTAGAACGCACTATAGTCAAACATTTGGAAAGCAATATTACTCGAGACAGGAGTCATTTCAGCCTGACCGTTGCATTAGCGAACTCTGAACAACTTCTGTATTTCAAACCAGTTACAGTCTGCTCAAGGTAAGAATAAAACAGTGCTAATTTAATTGGCCATTACATTATACTTTCTACAGTACATTTTTTTTCTTTTTTTTTTTTTTTTTTTTTTGCATGGGTTGGAACCGAGAATGAATATTTTGAGACTGCATGTGAAATGCAAATAAACACATCATAGGAAAAAAAAAAAAAACATTTATTGCTGTACATACTTGCAATATGTTATAGTTCTTTAATTTGAGAGATGCACAGTGTTTTTTTTTTTTTTTTAACGGTATTCGAATCGAGTGGTTATGTCAGATAGATTTGGTAGGGTGGTGTTAATAAAATACATTAAGCTTCTACAGTGTTTGTTTTTCCTACGTAATGGAAACGCTGCGTCCCGCATCCCAAGAAAGTTTTAATGAAGTCGAACTATATTGCACTTGACATTACCTAAGTGCAATGAATACTGTACAGCTGTGTTTATGAGTTGCGTAAGGTACGCGATACTATCTCTAGAACAGTAATCTTGGAAATCAGCATTTATCTTGGCGAAGTACATACCGAAATTCTAAGTGTTTTATATACCGTAGTCACGTTTATTCACAGATTTTTCATCAACGCCTAATGTGACGAGTTTTG
Organism: Polyodon spathula; assembly: GCF_017654505.1. Classification (NCBI taxonomy): domain Eukaryota; kingdom Metazoa; phylum Chordata; class Actinopteri; order Acipenseriformes; family Polyodontidae; genus Polyodon; species Polyodon spathula. Next base: position 15,172,665 of record NC_054544.1, read on the forward strand.
TAATACATAAAAGTAACAGTTAAAAATAAGTTTTAACGCCGCGTAAAGCAGTTTTCTGCTCTTCAAAGATCTTAATAGTACAACAAACCTTTCCCAACAAGAGCGTGAACGGATTTTCAGTAATATTCCCTCTAAATCTGTTAATTGTTGATTTTTTTTTATTTTTTTATTTTTCAAAGGGCAAACAAATAGTTTATTTCATTGTTTAATAAAGTACATTTTAGACAGACCTGACCTTCATAAATAATGCAACAGCCCATTTTGTTTGTATACTCTGACAAACTGGTTGGATTCATAACACAGTGGGAGGATATAAGCACCTCTTCAATCTGACAAGCCCTGGTGGCAGCAGTGGAAAGACAAAGCCACATTTCTAATCCTCTTCGGTTCTATATCAGTCATTCTGATCTAAATATAGTAGAAAGATGCATCAGGATAAAGTGACCTATCATTAAAAGCTTTGCAGTTTTACTTTCTTACCTGGGTGTCCTAGCTGGTGGATAAAATGCATGACGACTACTTCATACTATGTTATTCTGTGGCTAGTACGTAAAAAAAAAAAAAAAAAAAAAAAAGCATTTCATGTTAAAAGATATTGTCAACAAAATTCAAAGGTGCATGTCCACTCAATATGAAAATAATGTTGCCAAGATTAATACAGATGGTAAAAAGTCTCATGCTGTTGTCATCAGTTTGGGCATAATTCATGGTTAGGCTACAAAGCTGCTTAAGAAAACCTTTGTTAATGCAGTACAGCTATCATTTACTGGGGTTACCTTGGCTAAGGCAGGTGTAAATTGTAAATAAAACTTAACTAACAACCTTATCGGTTTACCATTTAAAGAGTAATGGATCTTAATTACATAGGAAAACCCCCTGCTGGATTAATATTGAGTTTAGGATCAGTTGTATTTAGACCCTCACTGTTTAGATCATTAAAATAGGCTTCCATGTCTGTACACTTGATATATGCAGGGTTTGTATTCATCACAGGGTATCGCATGGTTTTAAATACCAGATTTAAAAAAAAAAAAAACATATATATATATATATATATATATATATATATATATATATATATATATATATATATATATATATATATTTTGAGGCCAAAGATGAACTTTCTTCTGTTATATAAACATAGTGTTTATACACATAGGTACTCAAAGTAGACTTCATTTCTGTGTAAAAAATAAACAAAGCTTTGAAATGGTTGCTGTTTATGCTTTAAATTAAATATGCTTAATGTCGCTTTGTTTTGTGATGAAAAAGAGGAAATTGTAACTACTATTAACAGAAAACACATGCTGACTGTGACCGCAACAATACATATTAATAACATCTTTGTACATTTTTATAATGTAAAGCTACGTGGTGTTAATTTGAGCATTACACGCTTCTACTAGCATTGTCCCTTTAAATATCTCAGCAGAGCATCTTGCCAGTATGGACTAAGGCAGGTGAATAAGGTGATGCGTCACCTGACTAAACACCATCCAGCCCATGTCAAAATTAACACTGATGTAACACTGCAGTACACTGACTATTGACTGAGATAGTGGCACATGGTGCTTATCAGTACTGTGCTTTGTAGCCTGTATGTTGACTGCTTGTTACTGGGTTGTGTGTTATTAATTAGTTGTATTGGCTCATGATTCTTTTGTGTGGGGTTGTAATTAACCCAAATGGACTAAAATGTGTAAGTCATGTTACCACTGATTTTAGTGTTTAATTTGACACCTCCGTGTAATGATTGTATTAAACTGATGCTATACAATTATCATGTTGATGCTCTTGATTAATTATCTTGAATAATTAAGTAAATCGACCATAATCCATAAAACAAATACACTACACATTTCTAGGAAACATATTCATTAAATTGTAATAGTTGTGATGAATAGAAATTACAACTTTAATCACTCAGTGTGTAGTTCCAATTCTTAAGACCCTTTCTTTACAAAGTGATTTAGGCTAGAATAATTAATTAGATATAATCTAATATATAGCATTTTTTTTTTTTGTATAACTCCTGTACTTTACACAGTTGTTTCCCATTTTACAAGTAATTGTGATTCTTCCTAGTTGTATAATCTGAAGATGACATCACTCTCTTTGCAGCAAGACAGAGTTGGTATCTGGCCAGTGCAAATAATGTAGATTTGTTTCAGCTATTCTGCAAACTGCACAACAAATGTACCATAAATAAATACAGTGCACAGACCAAAAATAAATAAAACTAATGTTTAGTATACTTTACAACAAGCTCATGTTCATTAAAACATATCAAGCCAAATATGGTACATTGGTACTATTGTACAAAAGCATGGTTTGTCATTATTTGTAAGACCCCAAATAATTTCTTTGGAAAGATATTCTCTTAGGATATTGGACAAAGTACACATGCCACTGGTGGTTTTACTGTACAGTATGTGCTATAACTGATCTTATTGATGTGCTGTAGTTACTCTGTTTGCTCTGATATTTTCTAATATGTTCTGAAATTAATTTTTTAGCAATGCATTTTAAATTACATTACCAGTCAGGAACAATTTTGAGTTTATTATGATTTATTTCAAACTTAAATACTAACTTTTTATCAGTATCTAAACATGTCTGAACAATCCAGTAATAATAGTTGTATGTTATATTGCTACTACTGTACTTCTAATGCTTTTTAAATTAGTTTTTGACTTCTTTTTCTGGTCCTTTTTGTCCATTTTGAGAACAGATTTATCAGAATGGGAGGGGTAATAATCTGACTATTGATTATTTAAAGAATTTGGCATGTTTAATTGTATAATGGCTTTTATCCCAATATACACACGCACAGAATTCTGATGGCTGTCAAAAATGATTTATGCTAGTAAAAGAGAGGCCTGAGTAATTTGGGCTCTAATAGATATCTAGGGTCTATCAATCAGGAGCATTCTCAGTACACTGATGGCAGCTACAGTAACATACAGTGGTAGTTTCCAAGTTCTAAAAAATGCATTAATTCTCTTCCAAGGACATCCAAATAGTATCTTGTACACTCTATAGACACCAAATCCCACTGGATCGTTGGGCTAAATTTTGATCCAGCTTGGGCCTGAATTTACAACCTCTTTTTTTTTTTTTTTTTTTTTTTAAATATATATTCATTGACAACATTATTTTTGTACTTTATGTATATCAATCATTACACATCACTGATTCATTGACAACAGTATTTTTTGTTGTATATCAATCAAACATGACCTTACACTCCTGAGCTAGTTAAACACATGCTTATCCAGGGATGGAAATAAGACTCCCACACCTGAGTTTAATAAGACACACCTGAGCTTGTTACCTGTACACAGTGGCTAATTAAGCATATATTAAAACCTGGAATGGGTGAAACTGCAATGCAGTTGGAGTCTTATTTTTATCCTAAGATAAGTTATATAATATAAATTAAGAAAACCATTTTTATGTAATACTTTTCTAAATTATCTCTGCTTGTGTTATTTGTTATGAGTCATACATTATCAATATAAATAGATTTTAATGATGTTCTTTGCAATAACTGGTCTGGTTGTTCATTTTGTCTGCAGAGGTTGATCAAGTTCCCTTCACAAGGCTCTAGATACAGTAGATACAGTATCCTGTATTTGGGCAGGCCAGATGAGGTATTTGAGGTCCTTGCAGCCATGTTGGTTGTATCCATCCCTGCCTGAAAAGAGTATGTGGTGTTCATTTGCCAAGATATTAAGATACGGTTACCACATGACCTCGCCTGAGAACATCAGATCTTAATCCAATTGGTATCCAACATCCTGGACATGCAATTCTCAGCCAAGAAGATCAGACAGGGTTTGTAAAGGGAGTGCTGCTTTCCAATGTGTGGACTTCATGTCAGGCTTGTTCTTGATTGCTGCAATGCACAGCCTCTTTTCTAAGACAGTGTAAAGAAATCTCCACCGATATACTGCATAAACTTTTCTCAATAGAACAGCCAAGTACAGTATTGATAGGCTGCTTTCTTCCAGTTGCTCTTTCCACCCACAGCCCCCAGTGCAATATGTGACCCTCTTATTGCTGAATGAACCCCTTGAAGATGGTTCTGCAAAGGGAGCACTAAGGCATTGATGTAGCAAAGAACTGGCTTTACCTGAACTTTAAAGTTTACAGCTAATATTTAAAAAATATTGTTTAAGTTTGTCATTGTTGTGGGAAATGCTAAATTCAATGTAGCATTCATTAATTTGTTTTGTTGACAATAACATAAATGCATATGCTTGGGCCATTTAGCAAAATGCCTTTGCTTTTCAGAAGCTTTTTGTGATAGATTTGTAGTTATTGCCTTTGCATGAAGTCTCTTGCACAATCAAAGCTAATTTATTATGTGGGCTGTCCAGCCACAATTAGAGAAATACATTTATTAAATGGTAAGCTGCTACCACAGGAACATTCATTTGCAAAATTGCATATGAAAGTAGCACTCAGTATTGTTGAAGGGACTGGTAATTATCGCAGATAACTGGTTCCCATGTCTGTGCTAGTATGTGGATGTGACAGTGTATCAGTACCAATAAGTAGGGTTTTTCTTTCTTCAGCTAAGTGGTTTCTTCAACCCATGCAGCAAATATTAGATTTTACTGTCTTCATTGAAATATAAATCATTGCAAATAAAACATCATATTTTATAATAATGCATGCTCATAGTCATTAGTAATTTTGTTTTGTTTCCTAACCATTCCAAATGATATGCTTAGGTGACCCTTTAATTAGTTCTCATTCTGTCCTGCAGTGATTTATGACTCTCTAACTGTTATGTTAAAATGATGTACAGCTTAATGAAATAGAGCAATGGTATTGGTTTGTACTTGTAATTGTCCCAGTGATTTTCCACGATCAGCTAACCTGTGTGTGTGTGTGTGTGTGTTGACAGGGAAGCACCAGTAAAATCTGATAGTCATTTATCATCAGTGACAGCATCAGCGGGTAAAGGGTTTATTGCTAAAAAAAAACCCTTTCCATGGTGTTTTTCTGTTTTGGATTTATTTGTTAATGCACTCTGCAGACTGAAATGTCTTGCTGCAGGCTTACATGAAATGTGGCTCATGCATGCTATGTTGTTAGACCATATTAAGAAAATTAACAACATGCAACAAATTTCCCATGAACCATGTTAGCATTGTTGTTCATAACCCGACATATTGTATCTGTTCTTTTTTTTTAATTATTTATTTAGCAATAAGAATATTGTCAATTTTCAGGTTGCTGCCTGCCTGTGTCTCTGATTGCATTGCTTCATTGCTGCTCTGCCTTTGTAGAATGCATGGAAATATTTAATGTACTATAGGAATTATTATTTTTATTCTTGGAAAAGCCTGGGGGCAGCAATTCAGAACATTGCGGGAATATGGAAGAAATAAATTGGCTACATGTCTTGCGTGTCTCTGAGGAGTTTAACAAATGATAGCCATGGCAAGAAAACTAGGCTATGGAGAAGGTCAGCTGGTTTCAGTAATTAGCAGCAAGGACAGGCTTGAAGGTGGGGAAAAAAAAGAGATCTTATGGGTAATTAATCATTGCCAGGCAGTAGTTCTTGACAGGGCAGCTATTGTATATAGGAATAGACAGAATATATTATCAAAACCTATGTAACTGGGAAGCAAATATGAGTATGTTTTGAATATTTATCCCATGCCATTTTGTTGTGGATCCAACATGAAATGTGTATTCATATTTATCTTCTGGGTCATCTGGAAGCAGTTGTCTCAGTATCTCAGTATTACAGATTGATCTTTCCTTTCTTCTTTCCCCAAGATTCAAGCTCTCACACTCTCTGTCAGTGGTGCCCCCCCCTGCCAGGTGCAGCAGGGATCTGGAAACTTGCCACGCATCTAAGTCTTTCTGATTCCAACCATACTGGTAACTTGAGATGCAAACACCTGATACTATTGCATACTGCCTGTGAAGGTCGAAACAAAGATAATTATGCCAACCTGACATTGAGGTACAAGAAATTAATTCGCTCAAGGCATAGTGCTGATGTAAAACATAGTTCATAAAACGCTGGTAGAATCTCAAGAGTGAATTATTGCTGTGAGCATCATCTTTTCATATAATAGTTTTGTGTTTAATATTTTGACATCTCATGCTCTTACTGTTTCTTATCAAATGCCAAATTTATCATCTTTTTTTTCCTCTTACAACACATCATTTTTGTTTCAGGTCAGATATTTCCAAATAAAATACTGGTTAATCTATATTGTTTTTCAGGGAATATGTTAGGGTTAGCTAACAACTGAATGGTCAGCTACTGATTTAATAATTAAAGGTAATAAAGTATTGTCGACCTAAGGTTTGTTAATGAGGTGTGGCAAAGTGGTAATTAGTGTGCAGGTGCAATAATCCAATGAAACAAACAAACAAAGTACGGGTGAAATGGTTTGTTTATTTATAATCCTACGGTCTGATGAGCAACCAGTAAATAATAAGGAGCAAGTCCAAAGTGAGTGCTGTAGTGCTTGTGATAGGGTACAGTTTATTAAGTGCATCAGTGGTGAATACTTAGTGCAGTGTTGTCCGGCTTTAGTGCTGGCCATGGGCGACAGCTCCGGATCGTGTTAGCCTAGTCTAGTCTAGTGAACAATGAACAATCACAGAGTTTTTAGACAGACAGACAGACAGACAGACAAAACAAACAAAACACTCACATTTCTCTATAACAGTACAGGTCCTTCTAGTTTCAGCATAACCATAGCAAGGAACAAACCACCTCACCACATCCCCTTTTATATACCGTCAACCATGACCCCTTGGTTAACGAGTGCACCCGCTCCTCCAATCCGCAGATGTCACACCATTAACGTTCTGGGTCAATGATTTAATGTACCGTAGTTCAGTCCCCTTTCTAGATGGCAGACCTCCGCCTAACCCTGGGAATGAAGTGTTGGCCCATCCAGTCCAGGGTACTCTGTTCCCTTTAGACTGTGCCCTCTCAGAACGGGAGGGAGATCTAACACCAAGAATCATTTTTTCCCTGTCACATAAGGTAACAAAGGTTATCACAAAAGGTGGATAAGATGGAAATACTGTAGATGGTCATAGGGTAAAGCTTCTTATAGCTGAAGGGATCTCGGCATATCATAAATACATAAAAAAAAAAGTTTTATTAAATTTAAATGTAAAAGGTTAAAGGATGGAAAGATGGAAACATAAGATGGACAGGTTTTACAGAGTAGAAGAAAACAAGCATTCAGAGATACTTCCTTGTGAAACATCAGTCATTTCTCTTGGATACAGAACCATCTGCCAACCGTGCATTGCTCTTCTATCAACCCTCACTTGAAGTCTGTTTGGCTACGTACACAGACAGGCTAAATGCGGTTGCGAGTTCACCTTTGTATACGCACACTGTTCGGTTACAAAGGGCAACGACAACTGCACTAGTTAATCCTGTTCAGAACAAGTATTGAGTGCAGTTATTAATTCAGTTTGGTTAGTTAATGCGCACTAAGTGTGTGTATTACAACTGCACTAACGCAACCACAGTTGGTGCTCAGTGGATTTCTGTGCAAGTAATGATGTCATTGTTTATCAGACATATCCGAGTGATAAACATGGCTATATATATATATATATATATATATTATATATATATATATATATATATATATATATATATATATTGTAAACGATCCTCGCACTCACGGAGTTCGTTGCCCCTTTAAGATAGACCCAGGACACAAAAATTGATCTTTTACGGCGCTGACGCGCACTTTTTAATAAACACAGAAATGAAAACAAAACAAATGCCTAGCTCCCTCTTGGAGCTCTGACTAAACATAGACTGGTTCCTCACTAAACCACAGGACGGCTAAGCCGTTTACCTGACAAACACCAAAACGGGCTTCTCTCAGCACTCTCTTCAATACGACTGGACACACACGCAGTCGGGCTCTTCACTCAGCAGCCCCGATCAGTCTGGCTGCCTCTTTTAAATACCCTGCACCTGTCTCTAATTTATAATTACGATCAGGTGCCGAGGATTAACTAAATCATTAAAACAATTACAATTAAACCCCATAACACCCAAATGTGCATTCTCACAAGGTTTTTAGCAGGGAAGGATTTTAACCCCCTCCCTGGTACCTTACATATATATATATATATATATATATATATATATATATATATATATATATATATATATATATATATATATATATATATATATATATATATATATATATATATATATATATATTTACTACATTATGTATATATGCATGATGAGCCAAGTTGGTTTTGTAATATTGATGAATAGTACATTCATAACAATGGTAAATATTGCATACGTATAAAACACTTTTTTATTTAATCAAAGTACAGTTGTATAATATTTTGCTGTAAGGAAAAAAAATGTATTTTTTGTTTTACAACTTAAATAAAACAACATGGGACAATTTGTATCCCCAAACTCCACAGTGCAACCGCAACTCGTTTTCCCACAGATACTGAACGTCTCATCTGTGTGTTTTGGCACTCCAGGAAATGTCTCAGTAAATGACAAAGACGCATATACAACTCCTTAGACATGACTACATTTTAATCCAGTCATTTGGAAACCACTCAAGTCGTTCCCACCAGCCTTCTGGTCGAAAGATCACCCAAATGTTTTGATCTACCACCATGATACTGCAGATCGTCACCACTGTATTTAGCAGTGCAGAAAAGGTAAAACGGCGTCTCCGCTGAAAAGAGCATAGTAGCTGTGCTTGACAAGCTCTCGATCGATTACTTACAGTACTTTCTTCCAAGAGCATAAACAAAAACACAGCCTCCATGTTCTCACCTTGTGAACGGCATGTAATGAAGGCCCTGCATGTTTTGTTCAATGGCTTTCAGCACCCCTACTTTAAAAAATTGTTCCATTGCCACTGTCCTGGTTGAGTGGTTTGTTTAAACAATGAGTGGACTCACTTCAGTAATGAAAGTGTGTGTGTGTGTACAACATACAACCGCAGCCAGTGTCGATTGTAAATATGGTTGTCGAGCCAACTGCTGTGTGTGTGTACATAGCCATGAATCTTCTGTCTTGGTCTTGCTAATATGTATTGAAATCCTAATTAAGCAACAAGCCACAACAGTTTTTTTTTTTTTAAATGAATCACACACCTGGGTGTTGTCAGTAGTAGAGCCTCCAAGTGCAGTTATAGTGAATTAATGGACATGAACAAAATCTCGCATTAGGATGAGGGCAGAATTTGGTCCTGATTTTTTTTAATCTATTGGACATACTTAAACTTTATAGACCAGCAGAAGTGGAAAATTAACATACTTTTAAAAAGCTGTAATCAGAAAACTTTAACACAATCTGTCTCTTCTGATCTATTTTAAATGGTGTTTAATGGCTGAGCTTAAAATCTTTCTGACTTCAGATGGTACGTGTTTTTGGAAACTCAAAGCTAGCAGGGTGCCATTGCCTTTCATTGCCAGAGACAGTCTTACCTCAAAGTTGCTAACCAAATGTTTCCTGAATTAAAAATACAAAAGTTTTGCAGACTGTGTGTCTGTGGCAGTGTCTCTCTCTCTCTCTCTCTCTCTCTCTGGTCAGTTCAGTGGTAGCCATTAGAAATTATCTTTGTTTCTTTAAATACATCCATAGCAATTTGTCTTGTTCTTATGCCTAGTGGGTTGCCAAGAGCCTGTCTGCAGCTTGTAGGTTACCAAGTGAGGACAGGACAGCAAACAGTAAAGTTGTACAGTGAGACATTGGAAGGAGGGGGATGGTGACAAAAGCAATAGAGTCTAAACACATCTTGAAACTTGTGAAGTTGTGTATAATAATAAATAAGCTGTAACTATGACTCCAGTAGCCTTAGTCATTACAGTTAAGTCCAACCGCTTACTACAGTATATTCATTATATATGGTGTCATCAAACCAAAAAAATAACTATTTTTAGGCCTCATCTTAGAATCTGTTACAGTACAAACTAATTCCACTTTATTTATTTATTTATTTATTTAAAAATATATTAAACATCTATTGTACTTGACACATACGATTCCCCACACAACGGAACAGCTAGGATATCGATCTGCAAGCAGTTAAGGGAAAAGGAAATCTTGTCTATTAGAACAGTACAGCTGAGCTGTACTCGAAATTATATTTCGAGTAAATGCTTTGGTTAAAGCTGCTGTGAGTTCAAATCTTGAGTTAACTAATTTGTATTGCTTAGATTTTGTTACAAAGCCCCATGGTTATTTCATGTTAAGCTTTCACTGAACTATTGGTTTTATTGCATACATGAAATGAGTTCTAATGTATTGAGTACTTATACATGTTCAATATCCTTCAATGAAGAAATACATAGAAAAGTTTTACATCAGTGGTGATTGATAAAATCATGACCCCAAATAGAAACGTTTTTGCCTTGTAGTTAACTAATGGGTCTGATAAAAAAAACAAAAAAAAACAAACAAACAGAAATCCCTGTAAAAACAGCTACACTTTATTTTTGAAATCAGTTGATCTCACAGTTTTGCTGTAGGAAGGAATAACTAATTGTGCCCTCTCTCGCTCGCTCTCGCTCTCTCTCTCTCTCTCTCTCTCTCTCTCTCTCTCTCTCTCTCTCTCTCTCTCTCTCTCTCTCTTAACATTTGCCTTTGTGTAATCTCAGTAAATAAGAACTGACAGGAGGCAAAAAAGAAAATAGAAATGCCTTGAAGGGGTACCATTGCTAGCTAGTAGTAGCTTTTAAAATGATAAAGGGGGTTAAAAGGTGACCTAGACAAATTATCCACCCTAGAGAACAGCTCAACAGGAAATTTAAAGAAACAAATACTATTGTACATGCATCTTGTAATAGGACAGGTCATTTTGGCAAATTAATCCAATAGTACCAGATGTGTTACTTAAGATAGGAAAAACGAAATGTTATAGGAGAAATTAAGGTTTTATGCTTGCTATAATTAGACATCAGGCAGGTTCATGCAATTTATCCCAATATTAAATTGTATCTATGTCACTCTTCTGCTTCTACTGGCTTTCAAAAAGTTCCAGCTATCAAAACCAAACAAAAACAGTGATGATTGATATTTTAAGCAGTGCTAGCATAAAATGATTGCAAACAATTGTTGTAGTTTTTGTTATTTAATAAAAACTTCTATTAAGGTAATGTAATCCTAGGGTTAATTATGTGTTCAAGCAATAGTTTGTCTAGAACCATTCCTATAAATGTTTTAGGGCATATCTTAAATCAGAAAGTCAGAAATGCTTCAACAGGGCAATTTAAACCTTAAATCTCACATGAATGCACTTTTGATACCATCTTGCCTAAAAATGGCATCAAAAGAGGGAACAAGTGGGTTTGATAGCTCCATCTTCAGATAATATTTTTGTTGCAGCCTGACCAAACTGAGAAAATATCTGTATAAAATGTATAGTAAACTAGCTGAAAAGTAACTGTAACTGTAAATAGACTAGTTACATGTTTTTCAAAGTAGCTGTAAGTTAGCAAGTGTTCTTTTGTGCTTAAGGATTAAAGTGCCAGTTGCTGTATATACACAGTATTATTTGTGAGGCTAAGTAAACAATAACTCTTTATTTATTTATTTATTTATTTATTTATTTATTTTTTAACCCTAACCTAGCACACACTGGGAGACACATACACAGAATATCATGAAAGAAACAGGTGGAAATTATTCAGGAAAAAAAACAAAAAAACTAGCCTAGTGTTTGACAGATTTTTTTTCTGTATAATATGTAGCTTTTACTTACTGTAATGGGTACAATAAAATACAATATTAATGTAATAAAATACTATTGTGATAATGTTACATATGAATGCAGTGTACATTTCTAAGTACCATGAATACGGGTCCAGGTTTCATCTCCAGTAATGCAGTGTCAATACTCACTAGAAACTTGTCTGACATAAAAATAAATAAATAAATAAATAAAAGTTTTCAAACTCTGTGGGTACATTCCAGCAGTACAGTTTTCCAAGACAACAAAACACACTGATATCCGGATACAAACAAACCGTAGTATAAAGCTAATGTGATATGAATCATAATATGCAAAGTTTGAAATAGGAGAGTACACCATCCTTGACATTGTAGGAACCTGTTAATTGCAAGTTGAGATTTCCTAACTTCTACTTTATTTTCAATTTACGCATTTTTTTCAGTACCAATAAATAATAATGAGAAATCGTCTTCGGATTGAATTCGATAACTTCTCTGAGTACTTTATGTAAGCTTTTTTCTTTGCTGGATCAAGCTATGCGATTATAATAAGGAAGATTAAATAGTAATTCCTTTTTGAATATACATTACATATTTTCACCTGTAATCAGCAACACAGGTAGTATTTTTATTTATTTATTTATTTATTGATTAATAAAAACAATAATAATACCATGTGTGAGTGGAGTGGAGCGGGAATTGCAAACAGTGGAGTGGAATGGAAGAAAAAGTGGAGCGGAGGATATTACGAGCTGTGAGTGGAATTGAGTCACTCTCTGCTCACATTTTCTGCTAGTAACTTAAGACACTGTATTAGAAATGTCGTTTTAGTGGATATTTAAGGGGGGGTGGCACTGAACCCCAAGCCACCCTTTTGACACAGGACTCATTTATGGTCGGGAAGACTTATTATGAACAAAGTAACTGAACCTGTTGGCAGGTTAATATGTAGGTCAAAGGTCTTTCTCGCTGCCTGTCAAATTGCTTGCTGATGTTTTTATTATAACCCTGACATATGTGCAGGATTCTGAAGCGTCCAACCCAAGCCAGTAATAATAAATGCTGTCCATTAGGTTTTCATTCTTTAATCGATTTACTAATCATTTGACAGGTGTCGTCAGTTCATTGTTTTCTCAATTTTTTTCTCATTTACTTAACAGTATGTGACAAGTAGGTGTGTGTTTCACTGACAGAGTGACCTCTATCTATAAGCATTATTCTGCTATATTAATGCTAACAGATGGACAAGGTTTAGAATTTCCACTGTCCTGGGGAGAGGCGCCTAAATTAAATATTGGAGGAAGCTGTCATTGTGCAGTGTTTCCCCACAGAGATCCAGCTCTGAGTGTATCATTCTTTTCAGGCCCTGTCAGGTTTCTTTTGCATCAGAGCACTTTTAATACATTTACTCTGTCACCAGAAAGCCCACTCAGCAGCTACCATTTCCTCATTTGAAATAACAACCCCTTTTTTTAATGTTTAAAGTACATCAGATTTGATTTTTAACATTCTGAGACTGCAAATTCCATTTTCATTGAGAGATAAATAGTTAAACCAGCCTTTGACTCTGAGTGAACAGATAAAGATGTAGGGTAGCACAAAACATTCTGAACAGAAAAACGCCACAAGCTGCTTGCTATAGCATTACAGTTGTCTTCATATATATGCATTATACAGTACTTGCATGCCCCATCATGTCGCAATTCACTACTCAGTTTCAAAGAAAAACATGTGTGGTCACATATTGTAGTACAGGAACAAACCTGGATTTTTATATTGTGTATTTTAAAAAATATATTGATATTTTGCTGAAGAAATATGGCTACTTTGCATTGAAGTAGTAGATAAATATTAAACACTGTATGTGAGCAAGGCTTTCCAAAGCAAAGCAGAGAAACTTCAGTGTTTTGTTTTTTTTTTAATTATGATTTCAAACATCTAAGTAGCTAGTGGATTTTTTTGATATATGCTAAATGTTTTTTTCTTTTTTTTCTTTTTTTTTTACATCAGTAACATCAGAGTTGTACTAATCAGTGATATACTACAAAGTCTGTTTACTTGCAGTAATCAGTGATATAGAAGTAATGTACAGCTTTGAATTAACTTTAATTATATCATGTTTGAAGTCTATTAAACCTATTTCAGCTGTTTTTGTTTGTTGTCATTATCTAAAGCACCGTGTAACCTCAGAATGTGACTAGGGTCCACTGATGATTCTAATTTTGTCTTTAGAGCATTGTGGGGGGATTCTGTATTGTTTTGACCATATGCAAAGATCACATAATTAGAACTGATGCATATTCTATATTAAGTAGTATTAACACATCAGGAGTCCTGTTCTTTGAACAGGACCACCTTTAACATCCCCTTCCTTTTAATTTAGGACTACAATTGTACTTCAGTCAGGGTCAGGTTGGTTAAATTAGGAGAGAAATGGATGGCATGTGTCACACTTTTCATTGTCCAAATAACTCCTACAGTACAGTATCATTGATAACTGGCTACAGTTTTAAATGGAAAATAAAGTGTCTGTATAGATTTTCTTTTATTAAGACGACTCCCAGTACCAGCTGAGATATTTATTTATAGATTTTCTTACAGGCCCATACATCTCTACTACAGGAAACTCCCATCTAATACTTTCTCCTGGGCTTTTATTGTTAATGAGGAAAAGACTGTGAAGAAAAATCCACAGTCTTGGCGTATTATAATTATTTACAGTTCAGTGAAAAATGTTATGTTCTCTTTCTTGTCATATTGGTGCTATAATGGGTTTACTCAAAAGTTCACTTTTATTAATAGATTTAGACCTGAGGAGCAAGAACAAAGCTGTTAACATTTTCTGATAGATTAGAATTCAAAGTTTTTTTAAATGATAAACGTACTATTGTGGAATTTTCTGATTGGTTAATACAGTATATGTACATTGGTCTATTTTAATGATCTAAACAGCTGCATATCTCGATACAGCTCCCGTAAAACTAGAAACTGAATTATCACAGTCATTCCAAAGTGTTTTTATCAATGTTTTTAATAACAGGGACAATAATTCACCCTTGAGGGGCTTTCTCAATAAACCCCGAATGTATTTTGTTGAACAGTATAGTAGTTATCCAAAGTGTTAACAACATGTAACTGTTTTTCTTAGTGAAAATGCTTGACATCTGGCTTTAAATAAGCCTATGTTAATATTCATTGTTATATTGTTTGTCTGAAAGTAAATAACTTCCCCGTCTCTTCAATGATGTATGATTAACTTTGTTAAAGGTGTGATTCACTTTCTCTGAGGCACATTGTGTTGTGAAGTGAGTAATATCATTTGCAGTGAGCGATAAGTGTTCTGATCTATAAAAGACGTTAAATGCAAAATCTGTCAACACATTTTTTTTTTTTCTGGGCTATGTTTTCTGTGTCATTCACAGCAAAGGTTGCAAATGCTTATGAAGGGGCATAATGACGGGCAAACTGTCAGGTTGTGACATTCAGATTCTACTTTGTAGAGATTTTGCCCACTGGATTTAGGAAAACTTGTCATTCAATCTCAAAATGAAAAAAAAAGCATACATGTCTTGCATAAGATTTGCATCTCTTTTTGCCTTGAAGAAAGTTAGTCACTGTAGTTAATTGTGTGCTTTGTGTTTTATTTTTCCTCCCTTCTAAGGGTTATCACTTTCATATCCTTGTATTGCTCGATCAAAACCACATAATTCACAGCCCTGTGTTCAAATATAAGCACCTGATCTTTTTTAATGCTAAATGTCAATTGTGCTTTTATTCCAAACGCAGTCATAAAGATGATCAAGAGAAGTTATATACGTTTTGTTGGCTACCATAATACACCAAAATGAAAAAAAACATCCCTGTGAGAAGAGATTTTGAACTTGAGAGTCCATTGCTGTAGATAATTCCACAGCTATTATCATAAATCGCATGGGATGCCAACCTTTTTGTATGTTCGGTTTTATAAAAACTAAACATAAAAATCTAACAGTAGCCTTCCCTTTGACCTGTCATCTACAACTGCTGTATTAAAGTGGTCATGCGGCAAATGTGTGTCTTTTCGTTCACATAAAGTCAGAAAAAAACAACATATGAATCCAAATTAACATGTATTTATACTAAAGTAATACAAAGATGACTACAAAAGATTTAGAAGCGAGTAGTTTTTCGAGATTTACAATTACACTGTAAATACAGTATAATTGTAAATCTCGAAAAACTACTCACTTCTAAATCTTTTGTAGTCATCTTTGTATTTAGTATGAATACATGTTAATTTGGATTCATATGTTGTTTTTTTCTGACTTTGTGTGAACGAAAAGACATACATTTTCCCATTTTCCCATTGGAAATAGTGATATTTTGAAATATCACTGTCCTGGTCACAAAAGCAAAGTTTGTGGGGAATAATAGCCATTTTCTATACTTTTGAGGCATAAGCAATTAGGAAATAACACTTACTACCCAGGAACAAAAATTGTGTTACATAGTGTAATGGAATAATGGATGGCTAAGTGTGCCCACTACTGGAGAAAACTTTTTTTTCAGCATTTGAATAGGGGGAGCTTTAGCTGCCTTGTCCCTAGTCTTCTATGCAAAGGCTTCAAACGGTGATGACTGATGATTGTCAGACCAGTGTTCTGTTGAACCAGACGATACTCGGACAGCTGGGATCTAAACAGGACATAATCTGAATGTTATCTCAAGGCATTCAAAAAACAACCTGACCTTGATACTGTATAGCCAAGACTTCATATCCTGATTTGGACATAGCTATATATATATATATATATATATATATATATATATATATATATATATATATATATATATATATATATATATAAAATACAAAAAACAGAAAAGCTTTGAGGATTATTACCATTTTTAGAGTGGTAAGAATGTATTATGCAAATTAGACTTTATAAAATGAATAAATCAGCATTTTAAACATTAAAGTACATGTACTTGAAAGTATTGAAGCGATAGTGCTGACCCGTCGATGAAGGCTCATTACTGCTGGAACATTTTTTTTTAAGCAGAATACAGAGATGCAATGAACCCTTTGCATAGCACTTGTTGGTGTAATTTGATGATGGTGTTTCAGTGAACCTGTTCTATGCAGAAATGCTCATTATACGTTTGTATTACCACCATGCTGTGGCTGCCAGGTTCATACTTTGCATGGATAAGATAATTCTATGGCAAAAACAATAACCTTGGCCTCATGACATTAATTTGTGTACTCTGGAGTGCTTATCGTAGCATAAACCAGGGTGACTATGGAAGGATGGATGATGAGTGAATTAAACATGTTATGAGAGAAACAGATGGGCATAGGAGGTCCTTCACCACCCCCTGTCATTCTCAGCGAATATTTTCAAATACTGCAATTCATAAATCGAATTGGCACGTTGTTTGTAGCTGTGGGTTTGACAGATTAGGGATGGGATGGATAAGCTTATAACCTATTTTGATTGAAAATACCAGTAGTTATTTTATTTTATTATTTTGTTCACAACTTTGACATTTTATGTTTTAGAATGCTAGACATGGACTCTTCTCAATTTTCTTTTGTTAATGTAATAACTCATTTTGATTTTTTGACCACCATAATTTACGAGTGCAAAAATTGCAATAGGGACCGTTAATAACAATCTCTTAACTGGAAAGACTGCTTTACAACTTTGTTTCACAGACATGATAATCTATTCCAGGTTTCTGCTGAATTTGAAACTTACAATAAAGAAAAAACAAACACATTTTTCACCATGGTTGTAAGCATCCTAGTAATGACAGTTGATATATTTCTGTCCCTAACGCTGTTTTTTTTTTATTTCCCCCCAAACAGCTCACAAACTATTCTAAAGATTGTATTATTATGTAAACAATTAGAGAAAAATGCACCTGTGACCTAACATAAGGTTCCGGAATTTGTTTTATGGAGGCAGTATTATGATCAGATCACTTTGTACACAGCTGTATTTATCGATATCATCCAGTAAAAATGAGTCACTCCAGGGCACAATTGTTTAAGCTGTTATAACAGGGAGAGATCTGTGCTGACTCTGCTGGCGTGTTCACAGCTGCAGGAAGAGGGCGACAGTCGTCCAACAACCACCTGTGAGTCATGGCAGTGACACGGGGAGGTGGGAAAGTGGGTGTGTGGACTTTCCGCCTCTCTGAATGGCTGAGAGGCGAGTCTTGGCAGATTGCTATCCCTATAAAAAAATGCTCTGCTGTTTCCTCAGGTCTGCCCACTTAGGCGCACCGAGAGTACGGAAGCTCTGATCCAGGACCGGGAATCAGGCGGAAAAAAAAGAGAGTTTCACAGCGAGACAGAGAGAGCAGGGAACCCTTGGGCAGACCCCGGCGTATTGTAAAAGAGCAGGCTAGTTAGCCTACAGAGTAGGACGGTGATCCGGGTCGTGCGGGTAGCGGCGACCGGGATAACGCTGCCGAGTGCAGCACCTTTTATTTGTAGTTTTATTACTGTTTTATTTTCCATTGTTCTTTTCGCCTTCTGTTTTCATTATTATTTCTTTGAGCACCTGCGAGTGCACTTGCTGTTCGCGTACCAGCTGTGGTATTTCCGTGGTGCTGTCTATCATCGTTGATAGGCAGCCCTCGGTCAACAGTGCCCTCTGCCGGAAAAAGTAAGAACTGTCAAAAATAAAACTGGGCACCTGTGTGGTGTTTTCAATTACACCTGTCTGTCTCCTAGTCAGGGAATTACTGTGCTGTACACTCTGATTTTTTAAGATTTTGAATTATGTCAAAAGTAATACCATTGTTTCCCATTCATTTTAAAGGTATGAAGCGGCCATTGAGTCCGGATCACATCCTTGAAAATGGAAGAATGAGCACACCCTTTACAAACTGTATTGAACACAAGCTAGCAAACAATGGTCATCTGGATATGCAGATAGCTCAGGATAAGAAGAAACTGCTTTACTCACTGTGTGAAGTATGCAACATTCAGCTGAACACTGCTGCTCAAGCTGGGGTCCATTACAATGGAAAATCTCATCTTAAACGTGTCAAACAGCTCAACAATGGAAAACTTCCCGCCAGCACAGCCCCAAGCTCTATATTTGCCAGTACAAGCACAGGTATGTATGTGGAAATGATTATATGTGTGCAGTGCAACTACAATGCACTGATTTCCAATTAGCTCTAATTTAAAATAATCTGATCAGAGTAGGGGAAAGTGAATTTGACAGCTTAGCCTTTTATTATATGAATGAAACCATGAAACACTAGTACTGAGAGCAAGAAGAACAATGAGAAAAACAGTCTTCACTGAAATGTAAAATAACTACTATTCATGTTGCTTTGTATTAAGACAGGGGTTCTCAACCTTTTTTCACACACCCCACCTTAGCATTTTTTTTTTTTTTTTTACTTGGAGCCCCCTGCCACAATAACGAATTATAAATCACACATCACAAATCAACCAATCACAGTGAAGTATTTGTCCAAATTCCAGTACATCTTTATCCTGTGTTCAGATTTCATCCCATGCATAGAACACCACAATTACTCCCAATGTTCAAATGCCAAGCAAAAAAATAAATAAAAAATACACAAACCTGAGGTAAGTTTTTTTTTGTTTGTTTATTTGTATATCTGGACAAGCTTTATGGTGTGACAATGTGATCATTGATAATATGGATAAAAGTAAGAGTTGTGCAGGATGAAATGGGAAACAAAACGAACAACGCCAAAGTTGAATACCCAAAGTGAACTGTATTTCACTGGTAATATGTAATGTTTACTATTTCAAATTGAATGTTAAGCAGTCTCTGTTTATCAAGTTGGGACAGGAGAAGTGGATTGGTGAAAAAATGTGCACAACGATTGGCTATTACTCTCCACTCCCAAGCAACACCCAATCTGCATTTTTTATGTTTCGCTGAACTTCCCTGAGCATTCCTGCAACTCCAAGCTCTTTTTAATGTTCATTGATTCAGGTAAGTTAATACTGGGAGTTTAAAGGAAGTTAAAAACTGTAATTTTCATTACTGTGTTGCAGGGAAGTTACATTTTGTAGTTTGATCGGCTTCCCTCCTTAGTAACTGGCTGCCCACGAGATATAAATAAAAGACATATAAGACAGGTCTCCTCTGCATGCTATAGGCCCCACCAATGGGTTAAACACATGCAACACTGTACAAGTGTTGTTGTATTTAGGACTGTATCCACAGCTGGCTTTTCACAACTCTGCTCAAGCCTGGGTCGACCTATACCCAGTGTGCCTGAATGTGTTATTGTGACAAAATGGAACCCTTGGCTTTGAATCTCTGCATAACAAAAGACTCACAAAATAAGCCATGCTAATCTTTACCCTGTTAATAGATGGTTTGTTAAATCTCTCTGTGTTAATGTGTATAAAAAATGACTACAATTAATAAAACTAACAACAAACAGAGAGGTTGATTTTTGCATTCAAAATTTGGCTAATACCCTCACTAGATGGCAGTATCAACATTTCGAATTTTGAATCCGACTTTACAGTCTAAGCAGTTTACTTACATTAAATAATATAGACCTAGTGATGGTAATGTAATGAAGAAGATATATAGTTTATATGCTACTATACAATAGTTTGCGGTAAAACATTTTGAGCTGGTCTGTAGTGGGGCTTGATTTTGCTTCCCTCTAGGCATTTCTTGTCTATAGCTTTTCGTTTGTTTAATTTTGTAGATTTCTCTGTCAGGTGAGATTCCTCATTTATTGCTGATAATGTGCAATGTGTAATTACTAATATTATGTGGAATTAATCTATTTATTAAATCAGCAAATGTTTATGTTTTGTTTTATTAACCCCAAACTAGTTAGTTCACTTGACTTGTAATAAGTACCAGTAATTTACACGCTATGTACTGTGAATGAGCCTGCAGCTATGGTTGTGTATGCTTACACAATGACATCTGTGTCAAATAAAGCATAAGGTTGTGCTACCTAACTTAATCTTAATGCCAAATCTATACATGTTACTATACCTTTAATGATGACTTCATGTAAATGAGATATCCTCATGTGACAGTTGTGGATCACGCGTCAATATTCGGTTTTAAGCAGTTGCTTATAAAAAACCTATATGTGCTTCATGTAGTAGGCACCGATTCTCATTGTCTTTAATCTGCCATTCCATACCACCCAGTTTCCACTTGCTTTGGCACTGCTAATCACATCACTTGTCTGTCTGGTGTTTTGTTTTGTTTTAAGGACGGCAATTCTGATTTGCTACTGCACTGTAATGCTAGGTCACCAGCCCCACATTTCTCTTCGTTTTTGTGAGTATGCTGGTTAAATTGCAGTAACATAGAGCACTTTCTCATTGTATCATCTGCTTAAAGTTGAAATGGGAAGCAATATTTTTTGCCCTGTCACATCAATGCACATACCTGAGTCTTCAATCAGCGATGCTGGGGATAAATACGCTAAGCTGTTTCCTAAAGATAGATTTTCGTGGTTTAGTGAATATGCTCACAGCAGCTTGTTGTATGTATGTGGGGAAAATGAGGTTCTAGTGTGTTTCTCTGTATTGTTTCCTCTGCTGTCCTAACCAGACAGGGGATTGTTATTACAGTGAGCATCAAGAACTGGAACTGAAATTGCTTGGCTTTTTTTTTTTTTTTTTTTTTTTTTCCACAAATGAGTGACTACACGTGCCTGCCCTCTCTTAAAATGTTGCCAGCGTGTGAGGGATTTCCAATGAGCAGTGAAATGAGCCAGCATCTGGGGAGCTTTAGAGATGCATTGATCTTAAAGTATATTGTCACACAGATGAGAAGGGCTGAAGCCAAATCTTTCTAGCTGTATACATACTGTAACACTGTCTGCATTTTGGATTTTCCTATTAAAATCGTCACCATTGTAAAAACAAATACTGCTGTTGAAATGTGGACCAGCTTGCTTAGCAGAGGTGAGCATTGTTTGTTTTTTTTTCATACATTTCTTGCTGTTTTTAAATCTGTAATTGTTCATGTTCATGTACTATACACATTATCATGGGACACAGTACATATGTACTTTCAGAATGTTCTTTTTAAAATGATTAGTCCTGCTGTGCTTTGTAGTTATTATATAATATGGATACCGTTTTTTCTATATTGTAATTTATAGCTGTATATAATGTACTTTCTATGTAGATATTGCAAATCAGCAAGGATTTTGAGGTTGAAAATAATCAGTTGCGCTAAATGCGCAATGCCTATCGTTTTACTCCTGAAATGTATATTACAGTAAATGGCAAATGTGTTGATGGTGATGATGATAATAAAAATAATAACCATTTCACATGATTTCTATTACAGTCACAGACTACAAATTTAACTGGTTAAAAAATAATGCATGTTTCTATTCAAAGATTTTTTTCATGCGTCATTAACATCAGTGAAGAAGAAATTACAACGAACTAATGAATGTGAATCTAAAATAGTGGTAATCACTTGTTTACTGTAAATTGATCAATCGCAAGAATGGAAATGTGAATTTCGTTGGGCTGACATTTAAAAGTGAAGTTGACAGTGCTTTTAGAACTAGAGGGGTTTGAAGTAGTTGGGAGCTGTCATCACTGTTTATTGAGCTTTCATTTTGTTGATGTAAAATGCAAGGACATTGGATATTGTATGGCATTATTGTAATACCAGTGATATCATCGTCCCTTGCAAAGTAGTCTCTGTATTTAGACTACATAGTCTGTTCATATGCATGTCAAGCACACTGGACTCTAGGTTGATTGCAGCATACCAAAGTTAGTCCTAACTAGCGGATTAAGCAGGTTTAGTCCACTTGCTTAGACTAAAATTAGTACACTTGTTAATCCTGGTTGCAGGGTACCAGACGATAATCCCCACAGGCGGATCATCAGCTAAATCGAACTAAACAAGATCCTGATTGCAGTGTACCAAATCGGATGTGAGATGATCCTGTTCAGGAGGACTAACTTAGTACTATGAAGTATAAGACTCGTTCTACGTTTGTACAGCACATTTTAACACAGGCAGTGCCATTATTCTCTGAAATGACGTATAAAAACTAGTAAAGTGAAAAGTGAAGCCTTTTGAACCTCAGTCTGAACCCTTTGAAGCATTTGGTTCAGTAAGGCTGAGTCACAGAAATATCCTTAATAAAATTGACAACTATACTATGTAATGATACAATGTACCTTTTAGTACATTGTTGATACACTGTATTAAGCAAGTATTCATTTTCTTAGGGAAACAGTAAATGCATACGGTAGTTTAAATAAATTACTATAGCAGTGTGGCACCCTTTTCCTTTTTGTCTAATTTATTATGGTTGAGGAACAAAGTGTTTTGAAGAAATTGTTTTTGTTTTTTCATTAAAATATTGTAAAAACTTTAATAAAGTGCTCACAGTAAGATACTGTGTATTTAAATAATAAAATTGTCAAGCAGCAATAGGCTACCGGCAAGTTAAAATGCAGGTATGATCCGTGTGCGGAATGTGCATAAAAAGACATGCAGTCGTCTACAATTATATTATGAATATAGGTGTATTTTTACTTAAATGTATTTACTTCAATCATGCCTAATGTAATAAAAATGCTTTTATCATTTTATTAATATATTCATTATTTGCTTTTTTCATACATTTTCATATTTCTGACTTTTTTTGCTGGTTCAATATCTTCATTGTATTTTTTATTATTATTTTTTTTTAATCAAATGTACAGGTAAACGTCAGTTTGTCTTTTCACTTTAAATTGTGAATTTCCATCTGCATTTGTAATGGCTTATTATGGGTTAGTCCTCATATCGGTATAACTTGTTCCATTTGTTCAAGTCAACTAAACCAATTTTCAAGATTGGCTGTTTGCTATGCTGCAATCAGGACTAACTTAGTACAGAGCTGCAGGATTTGCTAGACCACATTTTAGTCCACTTGATGCGGACTAGGTCACTGGTACACTGCAATCAACCCTTTTAGTAATAACCTATTTTAGTACAGCTGATAAGCAAAGGTATTGTGCATTTTATGATACAAGCAGGACATTTTCCACAGTGTTTCTACATACCCTAAGAGTTATTTTCAGATTCTTGGATTTGACCTCTGACGACCGTGAGAGATCAGTGAACTCGGACAATGATAATTAGCTATTTTAGAACCATGTCATAATAACATGATCATCAGTTCCATAAAATACACAATTTTTATGTGGGTTTCTGTGTTCTAGAGACATCTACAGATTATTTTCAAAGGTGATGTTTGACATGTATTTAGATTGAGAGGTCAGTGATCTCGAGCAATGCTGATTTACAATTGTCTGTACCCTGCATCATAACACACATGTTTTAATGAAAAAAATAAACTACTTTTATGAGAGTTATGGTGGTGTTCTATCCCACAGAGTTTATATTGTTGTCATAATGATGTAGACGCCATCATATGTTTATCATAATAATGGCCACGAAAGGTTAATCAGTATTTTCAACTCGTGACACTGTGCAGTAAGGTGGCCTAGAAGTGTAAAACGGAATTCAAATATTTTGAGAACACACAAAAAAATATTTTGAGGACATCAAAAATATTTTTGTTCTCAAAATATGTTTTATATATTTTTTCTAATTGTGTTTTGCACTTCTGGGCAACCATAGTGCAGTACTACACTAGTATCATTATGATATGCTTGTGTGCTGCAAGTAAATCTCTTTTGCACGTTCAACACCTCAGTAGTCCTGCAAACACTTTAGTGGTGGCAGCCTGTGTAGAAACTATTAGCACGCTCACTTGTTTATCTCTGGTGTTGGTTCCCTCTCCTCCCCTATCATCATGGCAAAACGCCACATCCTGGTAGACCCTACCACACCTAAACCCAAACACCCCAAGCCAGCTGGCACAACTAATTGGGAGCTTTATGTGCTTTGTCAGGAGGAGACTGGGGAAACTTTGCAGTGTTCAGCTAAATCAACCAAGGCACCCATTGGCAGCGGCTACAAATCATTAGCAGGTCACCTCGATCAGTGTCAGGAACTTGGGCACATGCCAGTGGACATTGACACTGAAAGACTTAATAATGGGGATAGCATGGAGGCCACAATAATGACGCAACTTGCTGGCTGGCATAAGACATGCCATTTGAAATTTAACCAAGCAAAGCTTGAACGACTACAGAGGAAATGTACTCTTCGGATTGTACGTTTGAGCCCTGAGTGAGGTCATTGACCTCTCACAGTTGTCAGAGGTCAAGTCCAAGATGGCTCCACATCTGAAAACAAACCTTAGGGTATGTCGAAAATGTGGAAAATGTATTTATTTTGCTTTATTGGTATCTTAAAAAAGAAAGATGGTTCTAAAATAATATTTCTTAATAAACAGTATTTGCTTGATGTTGATTGTATATTCACAGGTATTCTCTAAATCTCTGTTTTGAGAGTGGATCTATAGATTTCAGCATCAGCAATATCAAATGGTGTTTTGTATTTGACAGAAGATTCAAGAATATTTGTTTACTATCATTACACTGAAGGTTTGGATAAGAAGGCATAATACAAAAACTGTTATGTTAGCCAACAGGGCCTCTATCGTACTTATCGTAAGCTCGTGTGATTTGAAAGCATGACATGTGGTTTATACCAAGCACTTGATTTCTCATTTAGCTGTGCTTTTCATAGTAAGGGTCAATTTACCGTTCACTGCCAAGATTTTAGATTTCTGTTGGAGCTCTATAGCTTGTGCCAAGGTGTCCCTTGGAGATAAAAAAAAAATAATAATAATTACACCCCAGAGAGGAGACTTTAACCATTGCCCTGAACTGCTGAGGGCATTATTGCATTAATTGTAGGAGATCAGTCTCTGTATTGGGAAATGTCCATAATTCAATTCAGTTTCCCCAAGTCATTGTGCTTGCATTCCTTGCACTGTAATGCAAGACAGTTCATACTCTCTACAGTATTTCGAGAGAAAGAGAGAGAGAGAGAGAGAGAGAGAGAGAGAGAGAGAGAGAATGAGAATCGTTCATGGTATACGGTTGTCATTCATTGCAGGAGGATGTCCCAGTAAATCACAAGCCACGAAAGGGCAGAGTGGTTTATGTAAGGACATACTTCTAAATGGAATAAAACATGTATACCACGAACGATCATTCAGTATTCTGTTTATATCATAAATATATATTTCAAATAAATAGTAATAAAACATTGTCAACAGACTCATTTCGAGCCCTGTTTATGGTTTCTTCTTTAGATAGAACCTTGAGCTCAGTCTGTCACTTTACATCCTCTCTGTTGTATCCTACCTTTTATTGGTTTTAATGAAGGGCCTACAGTCTGCTCAGATAAGTCAGATGAAGGCAGATCGGTAACTGCCATTTCTGGACTAAACTCTGTCGTTTCCTACCGTTACCGGTATTAATGAGGGCGCTACAAGCTTTTTGGATAAGTCAAGTGCATGCAGTTAGGTAACTGGCATTTCGTGACTAAACCCATTCTCAAGGAAGTCGGGGTCCAAATCAAAACAATAGAAATTTGAAATTATTTCAGACATTTGAAAGTTGTTATAAAACACGTATAGGTGGCAGTATTGACACGTATCTCTGTCCTGAATTTCAGCAGCACGCCACTGGATTGGAATGTAAACAAAGACACGTTCAAAACTAGCCTCGGTAAGCATGTTACCCCACATGTTATTCCCTCTAGTGAGATTATAACAAAAATATATCCCACACTATATATACCCACTCTTGTAGTATACTGTATTGATGTATATATTTTTTCCAAGAATGGAAATGTTTGCAAAGACAAAAATAAAATCTAGTGCATTGTCATGGAATTTATTTTTAAAATATGTTCTTTGTAGGATAGTAAATCATTTGTTTATAGGTCAATTACCTCATAAATTATATAAAAAAGAGTTGTCACTGGTCTGTGGTTTAACATACAAAAGGGAACTTACTGGTCCAATCACTTCACCTTAACCCTGTCCAGACAAATGATCCTGTTTTGTGAATGTATTTCTGAAATAGACACACACAAATGAATAAATTATGCAGCCGTTACATCATGGTTTTATAATAAATATATACTTAAACATGTAAAGCACCAATGCTTTTGTGTATATTCACTGTCCCTCACATGATTGATTAATTTATTACGCAGATATATAGAGACTGTATACATAATATATATATATATATATATATATATATATATATATATTATATATATTATATATATATATATATACGTATACGTGCATCTGCATCTGTTGAACAAATACCCCAGATTTTAAACCTCGATGCTGCTGAAAGAGCATGTAGCAATTAGACTGAGGGATAGTTAAAAAATAATATAACCACTTGGCTTCGAATCTGTATCACCCCAGCTGACCAGGGTTGCCAAGTACTCTGTTGACATTGTCATACAAAGTGTTTCCTGTCTGTACTCCGTACATACTGCAGTATCAGGTTAGTTTACCACTTTTACATTTTATGTAACAACCTACTTTGCCAATTTTTGTGACCTTATTTTAATTGAATGCTATAAATGAGCAATTTATATTTAGGCCCTGTCCACACTATGCCTTTAAACTGTATTAGTTTCCTTTAAACCGGCTTAAAAAGTGTTAAATACGGTTTGCGTCCACACTATGCAGCGTTTAATACCGTTTAACAATGTTTAGTACCGACTCGAGACCACTTCAGGAGGTAGTCTCGAGTCAGGTTCTAATTAGATCATATCAGGTAGTGCGGTTTGTCAGACGTGTGGATGCTGTAATACCAAACTACATTTTTTGTGTATCCTCCAGTATCCCAAAATGCTTTGTGGTATGTTTGGTGAAATACTGGCTCCTGAAGGACTTGCTATCAGTGTACACTCCGCAATGGGTATTCATTTTTAGGCTTTAAAAAAAAAACTGTCAGGACATCTCTGTTAAACTAGTGGGGAAAATACAAAAGCACAACGTTAATAGATGACTGCAGAAATGAAATGCAAGTTAAAAGTAGAATCAGGGGTGAACAATTCACGTAATTTGTCAGCTCTGTTAGAAATAAAATTAAGGGAACAAGAATTAGGCACAGGCAAGATATGAAGGTAAAACAAAGATTGTTTTGTAATTAACAGCTTTTTTTCTGAGTTTTAATTATGAAAACAGAATCAACTCAATTTGCTTAAAGAGATTAAAAATGATTAAAAATAGAACTCAAAAACTTCAAGCCCTACTTGTGTGTGTTCACATTTACTTTTTCCAAAATAGTTGTTTTATTTCTTTTTAACAATATGCACCTCTATTAATGTGAAGCATAACACATTATTTAAAAATAAAATACAGTGCATGGTGGGATACTTTTATCTTAATTTCCATGGTTCATTGCGCTGCTAGGAACTGTAACCGAGCTCTTCTAATAATGTGTGGACACATTAAGCCTGACTAAACATGAAATGGTACTTCAGTGTGGACGCTTTGAGCTGGATTTATTAGAACGGTTTCGAGTACGGTTCTTGAGAGCGGTTATGTAGTGAGGACAGGGCCTTAGCTTATTTCTGTAGGTTGTAAGTGGGATTGGGATTACACTAACCATTCCATGTGATTTTAGTTCATTTATATTCAGTTGAGTTGTTTTGTAAAGAGCTGTTCTAGAGCTTTAGATTAAATGTAATGAAATGTTCTGCCTATGGAGAGTTGGACGCCTGTGATTATTTGGAAAATGAATTGCTGCAGTCAAGAAGATTATCTGCTAAAGCTAGTGCAATGCATTTAGAAATGAATATGTGTAATAAAGGCTTCTGAATATCTCCCACACTGTTATGCAAAGTACTGGTCTCAGCACATGTAAAACTGTGGGAAGCTTTTGGAGTCCAGATATTTATTCCAGCTAAACTCAAGTTTTGCTGTCTAAAATTATAAAGGTTCACATTAAAAACAAAACAACAAAAATGTAAACTTGCAACATTAAATACAAAAACATAAATTAAGAGAATATATTTCAGGCAGTAAATCCTGAATAGTCACCATACCTGATTCAATAGTGCAGTTGACAAGCTAGCTTTTCTTTATTTATATACAGTATTTTTAGTTTTGAAACAATGGAATGATAATGATATTGTAAGAGAGAATATGAGAAGTTTATTTTTTGTTTCATTACTTGAAATAACAGTGTATAGTTGCTAATAAAATATAGTTAAGCTTAACATTTAATGTGTGTCTGCATTTTTATCGCTGCTTTTGCTTTTTCTGTAAATCAGTGCTGCCTGTAAGCAGAATTTGCTTGGAGTTGATAAACAGTTAAAAACAGATGCCTCAAGAGAGAACAGACTGTAAGAAGGGTGTTGGCTAGTAGATAATGGGAACATACTGAGAATGCACAGTTTGTGAAGGTTGATGTGACAAAAGGCGCAACGTTTGTGAGGTGCACACTGAGGTTGTTTTGCACGCATGTATAAAAATGTTGTGTGATCTCTGCTGCGTTGGAGAACTTTGAAATTCTCTCCAGCGCTGTAACCTCGCTCTTGTGTGACTTATAGTAAAGCAACCTCAGGTTTTGAAACTGGAACTTAGTGTGTGATATGTCACTTTTCTTATAATGTTATGCCATGGTAATAGTTTGTTTGAAACAGCCATTGGCACATGTATCCATGAATTGTTTTCTTATGTACAGCTTTACTCTATATCAGCAGAAATCAAAAGGAATTGTTGTCAAGTAGCCGACCTGACAGATTAAATGCTGGAGTCTAAGCTAATATATGTTAGAAAAGATTGCATTTCTAAGCCAATACAACACATTTATCAATGATTGACTATGGTAGATGTGTGACTGATAGAAAAGCAATTGCTTTTGGTCTCGCTTTATTTTGAGAAACAAATAAAAGCATGTGCAGTTTGGAGATCTTGGGCCTGAAGTTCATCTCTGCCACTGACTCATTGTATGATATTGGTACCAGAACAGTGCTGCACTTGTGTTCAAAAATAAGCATTAATACAATCGTGACACGCCCACCCAGAAACTAGATACTTGCCTTTCAGTTGTGGATAATATGTTGTTATTTTTTTGTATACATATATGGATACAGATGTATTTGCTTATGTAGTCATATTTCAAGATTAGTGTACAACAATATTACATTTACAGTAAAAACTTTCCCCTGTCCTTCAATGCTCTACAGTTCCTTAGAAACCACATTTCCTTGGCTTTCTAGTTTGTTTACATGCTGTAAATGTAGTTTCAGCCTCAGGCACACAAATTTTTATTCTCTCTTGAATCCTTCTTGCCACTCTGAGCTAATAAGGCAAGCTGTTACAGCGCTACCTACAGCAACAGAAGGCTTTTTATATGACCTGCAAGCTTAGCTTACAGAAATGAAACAAAAATGAAAACAAAGGAAACAAGGTGAGTCTCTTCTTTCCTTTTTTTTTTTCAATGGTGTTTATATTCAAATTCTACCGGGAATACTGTACCTAAGAGTTGATTCAGTATTTCCACCATGGGTTTATAAGGCAATTTAATGGCTGCAGAAACCTGAATACATGATTATATTTAAATACTTTATGTAAAAACATATTTTAAAATCATAGAGCACTGGAAGGCAGTTCTAAGTCTGAAGGCTGTTATTTTGATAAGTTATTATTATTATTATTATTATTATTATTATTATTATTATTATTATTATTATTGAACATGGAGGTTCAGCTAATTAAAATAAATATATAACACAATGTACAGTAATTGGCAAAACATATTTTAATTCACTGAGCTGGTCCTTCATATGCTCAAGTATGTTCTATTAAATGCATTATTCTTTTTATTTTCATAATACTAAACCCAGCTGACATGCATGATATTTTTTCACAAAATACGTAAACAAAACATGACAAAGCTGTTTAGGAAATTATTGTATTAAATTGTTGTAAAACTGTAACAGTATGTTGCTTTGTAGAATTATGTCACCACAAAAATATGTAACCTTGGTCTAGTGCCCCTTCAGTTGAGTATAGCCATGCTTGGCACAGGAACATACTTGATCTACTCAATAACAGTTACACATGTAATGCATTATGGACACTTGAATTATAAGGAATAAAAAGGGTCAAGCATCAAGTAAAACAAGTGATGGAGTATGGGCAAAGACAAAAGGATTTTTTACAATGTGCTGAAAAGAGGGGAATCGGGAAAACAAAGACTGTGTCATAATCCTAACACACCGAATCACTTTCTTCATTATTAATGCTGTACTTTAAAGATACTGTACGATAGCTAAACAGCAATTATTTTAATTTGGTTAAAACCGAACCTGTTATATCTGTTAGTTTGGAAACCCATACATTGTATCAATCACTTAACTGAAGTGATTTGTTTAACCAAGTAGTACCAACAGAGAACCAAATTGAATTTGCATTGGTGACCATGCCAGATGTATCTTGACTTGTGTTGGGACACCAGGTCTCACACATCTATAGTTTTTTTGAAACTGTGCCCGAGATTCATACTCTATATAGACACTGCCACCAACATCACTTCCTATAGCACTTGATTTTCCATATTAACTAGGGAAAACCATGCTTATTGTCCGAGATCAAGCTCCGAGGTTGTATGGCTGCAAGCTGAGGTTATATTGCATTATAGGGTCAGTCTACCATAATATAAGTGACCGCTGAGTGGGTTTCTGAGTAATTGTTGACTTAGTGTTGCAAATTAAGATTAATGGATACAAGCAGAATGTGTGTGGAAGGTTGTGTTGCAGATAGCTTGCAACTTGCACAGAAAGGTTTCCAGTAGACAAATATGATATAGTGCTATTTTTAAGAAGCTGTTAAGAACCTTTTTTTTTATTTTTTTAAAAGGGAGCAAATCAGTTTCTTTAGTCTGCTAGGCAATAAAGTAAGCTCAAGTACTGAATGTTCTTTCAAATGAACACAAAAAAACCTGTCTCGGGTGCATTGTATAAACTAAATCGGATTCTGCAAATCAAGACATGCTTCAGCTGTCATATTCCAGAGACAGAGTATTAATATTAAACAGGAGCTACAGAATGTCAGAATAGTGTTAGCATATACTGTAGCAGCACACCCAACAGTGTATTGTGTACTATGTTACTGATTACGCTCAGACTAGTGCTATCTTTAATGTCATAGATTGTTTGCTCTTCGTTGGGCTTTTTCTCAGGGCTCGATAATCACTCCTTGGCTGTGTTGGGGCTATCCCAAAAGTTTCTCCAAAATACTACATTTGTGTCAAATTGGATAATGGTGCAATGCAGATTTACCAAGGTAACTTTAAAAGGTTGTTTTATTTAATAAATAATACATTTGCCTCTGAAACTTGTAGGTATTTAATGTGCAGGTGGCAGTAACCTGTATTTTGGAGTCCTTTCATTAGATCTAGTGGTGTCCTGTGTACGTCACACTTTATAGTATTAAATATATCTTCAGAACGACTTCTCTAACTTTGATACAACATTCTTGACCACAAATGTAATTGAGTGAATCATAATCTGGGGATATGTGGAGAAACCAATAAGTCGCATGGTAGATAAAGGACATGGAGATCCAATTTTTCATGATTGCAAAGACTGTGTATTTTGTCCATTTCAGCCTTGGCAGAGAATGTGTGTTTCTGATATAATTGTTAAAATTCTTTCCTGTGGTAAACTATCTGTAGCTACCTGCTTGCCCCAAAACACGTATCAGTGCTCCAGATGTGCGCTCGCTTTTCCCACTCTCGTTCCAGGATGCGATTAACAGCTCCAACCCCACGTAAACCCTTCTTCACTCGCATAAATACCCTTAAGAGACACAGAAGTCCTTTGAAAAAAAAAGCTTTAAGAAAGCCAACAACATTTTTTTTTGTTTAATGTTTCATAACAGAGTTACAGCTGCACAAACAAAGATGAACAGCTTTTTAAAGTCTCAGAAATTTAACAGTGAAACCAGGAAAGAATTGTAGTGATAGGTTACGGATGTAACCCCTGTTCCTTTTCAATTCAAAGACAACCAACAACAATACTTTTGGGATATGCCTGCCACCGGTCAGACATTTACTGAGCATTTTATGGCAGAGCTACTGATAGACCCCACCAGGGAGTGACATCCTTGGTCCCGCCTACCGAGGGATTAAGTAACTGTGCGGAGATGACGTTCTCTTTTGCTTCTCACAATCAGGTAGGTATAGCTCACCTCTCCAGTTTTCTGCTAATTCCCCTGCAATTTATTGTTGGAAGTTGACTTGCCACTTCCCCGGAATTGGAAACTCAGCTTCTGAGGACTGAGCTGAAACGCTGTGAGACTGCGCTCCATTTAAAAAAATAAATACATAGTAAAAAAAAAAAATTAAAGAGCCAGATGGCTCAGGTCTAGAGTACCTGGACAGGAACCAGGCTCTTCCCTCTGTCCCACAGACCCTTCCCCCTGCTCCTGCCCCAGGTTACCTTTCCATTGAGCTCAGTTCAAGCCCTTATGGAGCGATCCTCCAACTTCCTTCAGGTCCCCTGGAAGGAAGCATCTGAACAGTGGTGTTCTGTGCTCAGACCAGCGTAAGCCCCCCCCCCCCAAGCTTTTTATGGTGTTCCCGAATTTTGTGGAGGAGGTACAATTTTCCTGGTACCGAACGGCTTCTGCGCTGAGTGGCTCCAAACATGAAGCTCCGCTGGTCTCCTTGGAAGATGCGGGGGTGCTGGGACTAGCGCAATTTCCCACTGGTGGATTCCACCATAGCGTCCCTTGTGCGAGCCCCTCCGGTAGGAGGTCTGCATTATCTAAGGACCCTGTATGCCCTAAAAGCCAATAAAGGATTATGGAGGCCACCTTAAAGCATACGCAGCCAAAATGAAGGTAACCCGCTTGGCCAACACGGCAGATCTCCTGACGGCCTACCTAGATGCATACTAAGATCAGTGCCCATCCCAGATCCAGTAGCCTCAGAGCTTCACTTGGTCTTGGGTACGCTGCTGCAGATCTCAAACCCTTGGCAGAAGTCTGGCGGGTCTTGTTGTGCAGCGTAGAGCTTTGGCTGTCACATGCCAGGGTCCCAGAAGCAAATAAGTCGGCCTTGTTGGACACGCCTATCTCCCCTAGCCATACCTTCAGGTCAGCAGATACTGCAACGCTGTTACCGAGAGCGGGAGGCGTCATGACAAGTGGCTGTGATGCTTCCTTCCTGTGCTCCGTTACAGGAGAGCATGAGACGCTGGTGTCAGCCTGTGACACAGACAGTGATCTGGAAGGTTCCAATCCCCACTGCGCCATGTGGCGCCCTGAGGTATCGTCTTCAGGCTTCCACGGCAGCTAATACCTGGGGCCCACCACAAGAATGGGGGAACATCAGCACTCCGGGAGACAGTTCCAATGGAACCACCAAGACAGGCTCCACCCGAGCCCCAGCAGGGGCCCTGAAGGTTTGTGGCCTCAGACCCACCCATTCTCACAACACCAGCTGCAATACTTCCGCAATTGCACCTCAGACTCTTGGGTGCTCGCCACCGTACACACCAGCTACGCACTGCAGTTCCATGCGGGCCCTCCTCCCTTTCGAGGGATCACAGTTACATCCGTGAGCGACCCTCTCCAGGTTTTGGCTTTCAGGCAAGAAGTAAAAACATTTCTTCTCAAGCAAGCCATCTGCCTTGTAGAAAACACTTCTCAAAAAGAGGAAGTACTTTCTAGTGCAAAATAAGGATGGAGGCCTTTGCCCCGTCCTAGACCTGAGACACCTCAACGGGTTCTTGTCAAAAGTTGTCAAAAGTATTCATCCCCCTTGGACTTTTCCACATTTTATTGTATTACAGCATGGAATCAGAATAGATATAATTAGAGGTTTTTGCCACTGATCAACACAAAAAAAGTCCATAATGGCAAAGTGAAAAATAAAATCTACAAATTGTTCTAAATTAATTACAGATAGAAAACAGAAAATAATTGCTTCAATAAGTATTCATCCCCTTTGCTATGACACACCTAAATAAGCTCTTGTGCAACCAGTTGTCTTTAGAAGTCACATAATTAGTTGAGTGGAGTCCACCTGTGTGCAATTAAGGTGTTTCACGTGATTTCAGGTTAAATACACCAGTCTCTGGGAGGTCCCACAGTTGGTTAGTACATTTCCTAACAAAAACTACATCATGAAGATGAAGAAACGTTCAAAGCAAATCCGGAATAAGGTTCTTCAAAAGTACCAATCAGGGGTATGATATAAGAACATTTCCAAGGCATTTGAATATCCCCTGGAGCACATTAAATGGAGAGAATATGGCACAACTGTGAATCTGTCTAGAACACAGGCCGTCCTCAAAAACAGTATCTGGACGAGAAGGGCACTAGTCAGGGAGGCCACCAAGAGGTCTATGGCAACTCTAAAGGAGTTACAGTCTTCCACGGCAGAGCTGGGAGACACTGTGCATATGGCAACAATAGCCCGAGTGCTTCACAAAACTGGCCTTTATGGGAGAGTGGCAAAAAGAAAGCCGTTGTTGAAATAAACACAACAGATCTCAGCTAGAGTTTGCCAGAAGGCATGTGGGAGACTCTGAGACCAAGTGGAAGAAGATTCTATGGTCTGATGAGACCAAAATATAACTTTTTGGCCTCAATGCTAAGCGCTATGTTTGGCGCAAGCCTAACACTGCACATCATCTTGAGAACACCATCCCTACCGTGAAGCATGGTGGTGGCAACATCTTGCTATTGGGATGCTTCTTTCTGTCAGGGCCTGGAAAGCTTGTGAAGATAGAGGGCAAAATGGATGCAGAAAAGTACTGAGAAATCCTGGAGGAAAACCAGCTGCAAGAGACCTGGGACTTGGGAGAAGATTCATCTTCCAGCAGGACAATGACCCCAAACATATAGCCAAAGCCACACTGGAGTGGCTTAAAAACAAAAAGGTCAATGGCCTGGCGTGGCCCAGTCAAAGCCCGGACCTCAATCCAATTGAGAATATGTGGAAAGAGTTGAAAATTGCTGTTCACCAAAGGTCCCCATCCAACTTGACAGAGCTTGAGCAATTTTGCAAAGAAGAATGGGCAAATATGAATATTTTTGACAGCCACTGTGTGTGTGTGTGTGTGTGTGTGTGTGTGTGTGTGTGTGTGTGTGTATATATATATATATATATATATATATATATATATATAATATATATATATATATATATATATATATATCATAATATGTTCATTTATTAAATTCTTTTTTTTTTTATTCTGGGATTTTGTTTGGGAGTCGTACTGTGCAGTATGTGTAGAATCCCTGATAATACCAAACCACAGGATTCAAATGTTATCATGTCAATTGTGACCTTTCTGACCCTTTGGCATTGCAGAACGATCTCCATGTATTGTGTTACAGTTTCACTGGTGTTGGAAGGCATGGCTGTGGGATTAAGCAGCTGTGTCCCACATGACACTGATGATCATGATGTCCAAGACACACGTCTCCTTTACTCGGTGATACATGCCGAAGGCTCTCTGGAAATTAGACCAGTACAGCCATATAGCATAACAAGTAAGAAACACTTTAGTTACTTAGTGCCCTTATGCAGTCTTTAACGTCTCTGTCAAACTGATGTAGAAAGAAATTGGTCTATGTGAAGAAATTGAAAGCAGGGATGAAGTGTTACTGTGTTAGTGTTGAAGCTGATCCTGGCAGAGCTGACATTAAATGATTCCTGGGCTTTGAATCCTGAGGTACGGAGCTGTAACATTCTGACTATAATACATTGTATAAAATGTTTTTGTTGGTGCACTTCACATGTAAATAACTGATCTAAAATCAATTTTAACAACATGCAATTGTTTTAAGAAATGCATGATTAAGTATTCCACCTCAATTGTTGTTTTTTGGGGAAATCTGTGCACACACTTACATAGGTATCTACAATTCCAAACTATATCGAGTTGTTGTATTTTTTTTTTATTCACATGCCATGGGTCTTTAATTAGCTGGGGAATAAAATGGGCATTTCTTAACTTTCATCAGACACAATATAATGGAAGATATATTTAAAATACATCCCCTATCAAAAAAAGAAATGCATAAAAGTAGATATCATGTCCATTACTAGCTTGATGCTTTGAGGGGATTTTCGTTCCTATACTGCAGTGCTGAAAAAGTAAATGCAAAACGTTAGTCTCAAAAAAGGCTGGCTTTTGTGGTCAGGCTGATGCTGATTACGTTTCATAAAAGCAGCTGCTTGTGCCTAAACAGGAAGCACATTAAACCATTAAACTTCTGAGTATTACTGGGCAATGGCACACAAATGGATAATGAAACATGGAAGCTTTGAAGGATACTTTCTAAACTATTTTGAAGTAAAGACTATCAATGGATCTAAAATAATAATTTTTGGTATTTGGATTTGCATTGTTAAACTGGGCTTTTGGAGCAACCTGTGTCATAAATCTAAATGTAAGCAACATTTTTAATTGCATGAAAGCCACCAGACTTACTGTGGGGAGTATGTGGAAAATCCAGAAATCTCTGTTGGTAGTGTGTAGAAAAATGTTTGCCAATACATGTTATTGTAGAAGATCAATAATAGAAGACCAAAGAGAGAGCGTCAAAAACCTCTGCACATCAGTAACCAGCTGTTATTAATTGGAACAAAAAAAAGATAACACTTAATTTAGTGCTGAAGTTTTATGTGAAGTGGATTTCATAGAAGAAGTACACAGAGTATCTTTTGAAATGCTAATGATTGGCTTTCTTTCTAAGCAATTTGTATGCATTACTGTTGCATAATTTATGTTCATTTGTGGAAACTGATTGACATGGTAATCTTAACTTAATCCTTGTGCATGGTGTGATTTTTGTAAAATGGTGGTTACAAGCTAATGGTATTTTGTATTTAATTTGAGATGTGAGTAATAATATGTAAATTAACATTATTGTGAAATCTAATAATAGTGACAACCAATATAATTTAATGTTATCAAATATTTGAGACTTCTGCAAAGTTACAACTGTTATATATTGAGTAAGCATTCCATCACAGATACTCTATCACAGACACTTTTACTAAGTGTCAAATATTTTCATCATTATTTCTGAAGTGGAGGAGTTAGGAAAAACAGTGGTATGCATCTTGGTGTAAAAAGAGAATGGGCAGAATTATGTTACTGTGGTAAACCATGAAAGGAAAACATATGTACATCTATTTAGTAACATGATCACTAATTCTAGATCTTGAAAACCTCTGCCACTGAGATATTGCCAACAGAAGGCGATGTCTTAGGATGTAAATCACCCTGTTGCTCTTTATCATCAATGTATTTATTTAGAGTGATTTTCATGGCTGCATCAATTAAATCTGTGTTCTGTGAGTACCATTTCTGCGAAAGCTTCTTTTAAGTAACAGAGTTACATCAGTTTTATGTAGAAAATGTAAGTGGGTTATACTAAGCAGAAGGCCTTGATGGTTGAATGTGACTAAATATATTTAGAAATGTGTTGCTACACGGCAAGCCTGATTTATGTAGTAACTAAATTCAAGGGTATTTTCCCTGGAAAGTTCTGAAAAATGAATAAAGAGAATACCAGCAAAAAATTGACCATACATTTTAAAGTACAAATACTCTGGGTCATGTTTTAATATAGTGACATGTATGTAATATTTATAGGGCACTTCTCTCTCTGTACATGTCTCTGGTGTATTTTTGTCTGTAAAAGGACTCCAGGATCATATTTGTTGATACAATGCCATTTAACACCCATTTAAGTAGGATTATTTAAGAAAATTCTTAGTGCATCTTTACTTGTGTGATGATGTAAAATAAGAGACTGAAAAATAATCAATCCAGAAAATGTCATTTGTCTGGTCCAGGGCATCTTAAAGACAGAAAATGCATTGAACGGTTTCTGACAGCAGTGAACTTACCAGGTAAATAAGCCTTCTGTAAGTCAATCTTTGAATTACTGATCTAATAACTTACTGTAGGTTCAGCATGTCAGAAATTAACTGGAATGACCTAAGGCCTTTGACCTGATTTTGCTTTGAACAAGGTAATGTTGTAAATGTTATGAACACAAAAGTCCCAACTCTTCCATGTAGTCATGACTAGTATTCATGAAGAATTAAGGGCAGTGGGTGTGTGGTGCAGGACAGGCACAATTAATGCATAAAGGTCCACATTTTGAAGGAGGACCTCAATAAAAAATACCTAATTTTACTGAGGCAAGAGTGATAGAGAATTAAGTTCAGAATTTAACTATGGTTTTAAAATAGTAATAAGATAGTCAGTAAAAAAAAAAAAAAAAAAATAATAATTTTTTATTTAAACTATGTTTAGATGCTGTAACCGCTCCCTTGAGACATCAGATAGTTACGTTTAATCAATATTTAATTGCAGTTCCCCGTAGAATTCAGTTTACTGAAATTCCTGAATTGGATATCATGAGAGCTGGAGCTTGCTTCATGGGATCTACATCAAATTACCAAAGGAATTCATGTGGAATTAGACTGGCCTTTACTTCTCACAGTTGTTTGTTTTGTTATTTTTATTTATTTATTTTTTAAATGCTTTTAAGACTGTGGTGTCGTAAATTAAATGATAGGGTTGATCTTAGTAATTAAAATGCAATTCAATGTAAGACATTTCAGATGTTCAGGTTTCCTTTTAAGATAGTCCAACAAACGATGACAGTATCCCTGTGTTTTTCTTTTCTTCCTCATCTTCTTTATTCAATACATCTTTATTAGTTTATTAATGAAATGATAGTGAAGCTATAAATGCTTGAGTACATTAATTCAACGTTCAGTGTATTACTGTATATTAGAGCATAGTCAGCACAGTAATGCTTTATATATGACGGAGAGAGCCTAGGACTTGATTTATGGAAACTAGATTCCTCCTAGCTCTGAATCGGAGCCAGAAGGTCTAGCAGTAAAACTGATCAATTCAGGCTATAAACCCACTGATTTGAATAGGCTATTGGTTCAATTCAGATTTTATCACTTCACATTCAAAATCTCCGTGGACTGACCTAGTTTTTCATAGCCTCGTGGCTCAGCATGCAGAGGTGGCTGCAGCTGCTGACAGTCCCTCCATTGTTTGTTAGTTTCATTTCAGGCACACCAAGCACAGCAGACAAGTACCTCTGCTGCCTCAGGGTACAACTGAGTAAATGCTTGTTTTTGAAGTCTCACGTTCAGCGTTCCGTGGAAACATTGCAAGATTGGATGGTTTCATTAAAAAAGAAAAAAAAAAAACTAAACTTTTATTGGAGTTTTTCATTTGCTAAATTTGAAGCACGTGTCTTGTACTGTTGCTTAACTTCTTGCAAGGTTGAAACATGCTTTTGGGTAAGTGGAACCATGTGTACTTCAGGAAGTACCGTTTTTCTCTTTTAAAAGCAGCACAGTTAATATTATAGTATACCTATTTTACTCAACAGTTGTATTAACAGTAGTTTCCAGCTGTTGGTGGTTTCATTGTAACCAAACATATATTGTCTTTTTAAATCCTCTCTTGATTGAATATGTTTATTTGTACAAATAATTTCTCATTTAATACTTTCTAATTATAGATGCCAATTGTTTTACAATAAGCATAAATAGAGATATAATGATAAGTTAATCTGATCTCAAAGCTGTTCAGTTATCTATCATGACATTTAGGCACTGTTTGTGTCTACTGAATTCTATGTTGCATGACAACAGTTTGCAAATAAGAGTAGCAAGCGCATATTTTAAAACCAAAAATCAATTTTTTAATGACACCGGTCAGTTTTATATAAAGTATGAAAGAAATGTATTTGTTCTACTTTTTTCTATTGAACCTAAATGTTAATCTAACATACACATACAGGATAGGTACGTGGTGAAAGTGGATGAAAAGAAAAAATGATTTGTATGTACTTTTAAAACATGCATTTTGCTTATTTGATTGAAATTCACTGGGTGTGGAAATGTTATAGGTTTATTAAACTGTTAAGTTGCAGATAAAATACTAGCAGCGTAACATTCCATTTTAGGGATGGGTCTCATTTAAATCTGAATAATGCATTTAATAAATAGTTGCCATTCTGTATTCATGCTATAGTAAGGATAGTACACAGGTTTTAATACTTGTCTGGTCGCTTTCTAGCAAAACTCCTTGCCCTCCAGTTGATGCCAACATTTGAATCTGCCATAGTGCTGGTGGTAAACGCTGTTCAGACACCAGTAGCGCCAGTCAGCGAATTTTGTAATTCTTTCAATCAGTGCATGACCAGGGGCTGGTAACTAATTTTGACTGAGGTATTACACCAGGAGGCCAGTGAATTTGTCAGTTCATGGCCGTGTTTCAGGTTAACCATTGAATGACTTGGCCTAGTCAAATAATATAGTTTAGGTCACTGCTGCTGAGCTACACATCTACATTTTAGTTTAAATAATTAAAAAAAATAATAATAATAATCTGTTCTCTACCCACGTTGTTTTGTAATGCTTAGTGTTCAACAAGAAAGTTGAGTTTGTCATTTTCCTTTCTAATTGTAGTATGACTTTGTCTGAGCATTAGTACAAAAATGTATTTTATTTATTTATTTTTGTACAGTATTTTTTACTACACAAACTATTTTCTACTTTATTGCATATTATAGGTCTTCACCTGTCTGGACTTGGAAACGAATGCCTAATTCCTAAATCTTTAGCATGCAGGTAAATATATAGAACTGAATGTTGCACTAATTCTTTAATATGTCCTAGAGAGTGAGGTGTACTTAATTTTGCCATCTCACTAATGCTTAACATTGGAATTGGAAAAACATTTTCCACAAAATAAATGTCAGTCACAGTTTAGTCTAAAATAACTATTTGTACTGTAGGCGTATAGGCTCATTTATTAAGCTCTCATTCATATTCATGTGTAAAGTAAGCCACGGCTAAAGGTTGCTTTGTAAGAGTATTAAATAAGTGGTCCTTGTTCTCAAACACTTGGTAGAGTAGAAGGTACTGTATTAACATAGCTTTCACCAATCTTGTAGAAATCAAAGAAGGAAGTTTGGTGTTTACTCAGCAATCTGTATATGCTGTAACGACTGAGTGTGTTCATCTGTATTCCCTCAAGTTTAAACAATCAGATTTATTTGTAGAGTACAAGGTATATTTGTATTTGGACTAGTTTAAGTTGTAATAATATAATACCTTATTTGAATTCACATCATGTTGAACCCACCTTTATTGAAATAATCAGACTAGACATCGTTTCTGGTGAATATAAATTAGAAATGAAACTAAATAAAGGAAAAATTAAAGGTGCAGTAACTAAAGTAATACAGAAAGGAAGAATTAAATAAAACTAAACAGTATAGAACAGAAAGTATGAACAATGACACCCCACTCCCAGTGGTTAATTAGCGATCCAACACAATATTTGATAATCAAAGCCTTGTTAAATCAGTCTCATATATATATGTTTTGGTTTAGAAGGCAATTCTCAAAAGATTGAATATATTTAAATCTCTGTCGACTTCAAATGTTCATCCAACTCTTTCTCTGGTGGTCATTCGGAGCTAAGTTAGAGATTTGATTACAAGTACTTTTAGGATTTTAGACGTCTTACGCAGCGTACTCCCACACCAAGGCAAACACTAGAGTAGTTATCTCATATTGTGTCTGAAAACGGTATCTCTGTACAAGCCGGTCGCAGGCTGTGTCTTCAGATCAGAGTTCAGAGACTTGTTTGTGTGTCAGCCTTGGATTTCGTGTCGGGAGCTCTGTTTGAATGTCGTGCTCGTGCTTTTGTAACTTTCTCTTCACCCCTGTGATTGGATAGTTTGTTTATGTTGGGCTGTGCCTGAGTCCATGTGGCGTGTTTCCCATTGGTTGTTCTCATTGGTCTGCTGTTTCGCCCCCTGGATTTATGAGATGGACTGTTTTCTGTCCGAGGTGTCAAAGCACCCAAAACTGTCTGGCTTGTACCCTCTGCAAGATACTGTCCAGTATTTAGTTTACTTTAAAAGCATTCTTTGTCAAAGGATTCAAAGAATTTTGTTTAATTTAAAAGCATTCTTTGTCAGTGAGGGAGTTTGTAACCAGAAACCAAGTAGACACAGAGAATGGCTTAGGACCCCCTTCTGTATATTTCAATTCTGTTAATTTCATACACAGAATGATATTATTTCCCACTCTGACGCTACATATTGAACTTGTGAAAGCAGGTATTCAAACAAGGACATTGTCCATTTTTAAATGTTTTTCTTTTGCATGTGAAATTAAGTCCATATCACACATAGAAAATCATTTTTTGGCTTTGGGGTCATACTTGGTTTACTTTCACAATGAGCAAGAAATTAAATCTCCATGATCAATTTTATGGCACTGAGAGACGTAAAACTATCAATAATTCTGGAGAATACCAACAACGCACCAATGATGCATGAAGTTGGCGTGACGTCGCTAGGGGAACAGAGGAGAGATATACATGGCTTCAGACTGAAAGTGATCATTACGAATTTCTCAGGCGTTTTGAGTAGTCTGTATTACAATAAGGACAGCAGGAGAGTGGTGTGTAATGAAGAATAAGTAGTTTGAGGCCCAATTCCGAACTGTTTTGAACCTCCAGCAGGAGAAAATAACAACGCTGGCATGAGGATTGCGAGCGACACACCCCCTTATCTGCAATTCTGAATTTTGTTCTTGTATACAGTTAACCCCAGCTAGCAGTTCCAAAAAATGTTTATTTCTATATTTGGTTTGTTGTACCATTTATATCTTGCAAATAGTGTTTACCTTTTCTCATCCATCTCAATAATAAAACATTGTTTATATTACAGGGCAAAGATGACTTGCATGGTCATGGGTAGCTCTTCAGCTTCTACTTATGTTTTCCCCGATTTAGTGAAATTAAATAGGCCTAACCTTCTTGTGAACTACACACAATTATTATTATTATTATTATTATTATTATTATTATTATTATTATTATTATTATTATTATTATTATTATTATTTATTTCTTGGCAGAGGCCCTTACCCAGTAATGTGCATATGAACATTACCTTAAAGATAAAATTGAAAATCAAAAGCTTACCTGAAAAAGCTGGATGATTGGATTCATTCTTTTGATTTCTGCAACAAAAATCTTGAGCACACAATGTGTTTGTACTGGTTTATAGTACTCTGACGTTATTGTTTTAATTAAGTCAACAATATGAAAGCTGTGCATGTTTATTTTCTTTTTTGTAGTTTTTGGCCACAGAGCTTATTTGATAATGGTATATTGTATAAATAATATAATAATAATAATAATAATAATAATAATAATAATAATAATATTATTAATAACTAGAACTGCGGGCAGTTTTATTGCTCCCAAGC
Organism: Polyodon spathula; assembly: GCF_017654505.1. Lineage (NCBI taxonomy): Eukaryota > Metazoa > Chordata > Actinopteri > Acipenseriformes > Polyodontidae > Polyodon > Polyodon spathula. The sequence continues at coordinate 15,216,653 of NC_054544.1, forward strand.
CCCAGTATCAGTACCCGTCTAAGCATGTTTAGTTCTCAGTGTGCCAAGTTTAAAATCAGCAACTTCAACTGTTCCACAGAAGAAGATTTTGAAAGTTTTTTTTCTAAAAATACATCAGGCGGCCATCTTGTTTAAAGCACAAATGCCATTTTTGAAAATGTAAATTTTACCGACACAGGAACGATGGTTTCCAAGTTTGGAGTTTCTCAAGTGAACCATTTTTCAACTGAAGCAGTTTTAAATATAAGAAGAAAATGTAGGAGTGGCAGCCATATTGTTTCACGAAACATAACCATTTTAACATATTTGTATTCCGCTGTCACCGGAACGATGACTACCAAGTTTGGAGTCTGTTGGTCAGACGGTTTTCAAATAAAAGCAGTCTGCTGTTAAGGGCGTGTTTCGGTGAAATTTGCATCATCCATTTTACTATTGAATTGTATCACAGCAACTTCTGCTTTGCAAGTAGGTTTGGATGGTGATAATATCTGCCAAGTGTCAGATCAATCACTTCAACTGTGCCAAAGAAGAACATTTCGGGAGGTTTCAAGAAGAAATGCGTCACACGGCCATTTCAGTTTAACACCAGTATCTTAAAAGTCAGTTGTATTCCTACAGTGTCAAGGATGATGCTTGTAAAGTTTTAGTTAGTAAAGTAAATCGTTTGTCAACTGAGGCAGTTTAAAATTTCGGACGTAAATGTACACCTGGCAGCCATCTTGTTTTATAAAACATTAAATGGTTCATGTTTTCCCCTAGTGACGTCACAGATGTCTTTTTGGAGGAAGCACTCAAAACAAGCTTTATGATTGTACATTTCTTAGTTACAGCGCAAAAGTGTAAATCACATCTATATCTATATATCTATCTATCCATCTATATATATATATATATATAATATATATATATATATATATATATATATATATATATGTATATATATATATATATATATATATATATATATATATATATATATAGAGAGAGAGAGAGAGAGAGAGAGAGAGAGAACACTATTGTAGTGTAGTTTAATAAAATATAATCAAATTGTAATGTGAAATAGGTGATATAGGGACTTTAAATGTATTACTGTCACGCAATAAAGCTCCGTCTTTCCACTGTGTTTGTATGGCTCAGAAGATTGTCCATTGTTATCCACACAGCAAGTCTGTAATGCATACTCAGTTTAAAACAGCAGCTTGTAAAATCCTCTACTGTTGTAATTTAAAGCCACATGTTCAAAGCCCTGGTGATTTAACATATGCCAGATTGTACTCCAGTGGTTTTTAAACAAACATTTCCCTTGTTTCTTATGAGAATCTTTGTGTGTCTAACCCCTAGATAGGTCGTCCGAGCAACTTGCTTTGTTCCCAGGCTTAACTGTTTTACTGGCTTTTTAAAAGAAACTCTAAATTGGATAGGGCTTTGCATTGCATAAGAGGCCCTTCCAGCTGCACTTCATCTCCATGGAAACTATAGAACTGAAACAATATAAGAACAGGGTCTAGTAAAACCAGTTTCTGAAAGCTAAAAAAACCCCAAAAACATGTATGAATGACATAATGGCAACCAATCTAATGCTTTACTTGTTGTAGTGCATTTCATTGCTAATATTCAGTGCCTGTAATGTTTCTAATCTATTCCAAATAAACAATGATGTTCAGGGATGCAGGGATTAGAGAATTGACCATGGTAATTGGGGTGCGATTTGTCAAATTTCCGCCAATTGCAAGCCTAAAAAATGAATTATGTTGACATAGTTGATTTTCATTGGTTAATTTGCCTTGCTACAGTGCATACAGCACTACTGTTGGATGACAATAACGGTTGAGTGGAATCCGAGCCTGATCCACTTTATACAGCCAAACATCATGATCCGGCTCCAATGAACCCAAACTCCATTCCTTTTTTTTTTTTTTTTTTTTTTTTAAATCATATTTTATACAATGTGCTATTCATGTCACAGTCTGAAGTGCTAGACTTTTTTTTTTTTTTTTGTTAAAGTCAGTTTGCGTAAAAATGATGCAGCATACATTTACAATTTAAAATATGTTTAATTACTGCATGCATTATGAAAATAGTGGGGGAAAACAAATCTTAGAATTTCTTACTTAAATAGGTCCATGTTGCACAAACAAAACAAATTGTGGAATATATTTTGGGAAGTTTTAGATGGGTACATTACCTGGAAGTAACATTGTACAATTGAAGAACCAACAAAAATAATTCAATTCATTGAAAACCATTTTTTTATTGCATGTTCTCTAACAAAATAACATTTTTCTGTTAACAACATGAACAGAATTAAGAGAATTAATCAGTATTAGCCCATAGATATATCAGTAAGAAACCATAAAGATCAAAAATGACAAATGATGTGTGATAAATTATAGCTTTAAAAACCCCACAAATTTTGTTTTCCTCATCATCCTTGTCCCCACTTCCACTGTCACTAGTTCTATCGGCAGGAACATAATCTTCATCATCCTCATCACTAGTAGCTAGCTCATCTTCACTGTCATCAGGAGGAATAGCTAATTCTGCCTTTTTCTTCCCTTTTCCAGAAAACATTGATGTATGCATTTTCTGAATATAAAAATACATAATATAATATAGTAAAATAATTTAAATAAAGCAATAGTATAATAATAAATATTCCCAATAAAAAATATCCCCATATGTCAACAGTAAATCTAATATCGCCCCAAATCAACATTGCACAATGTTACTTTCTGGGTACATACCAATTTTTGTATTTTTTTCATAGTAAGTTTAATATAATAGTAAGTTCTAGGTATGAAAATAATCCTTTACTTACCAATAATTATGAATCCAATTTTTCTTTTGATGAAAAAAGCAGAAAAAAACAATGTAGAAGCATCAGTTACAACACTGAAAAAGTTGGCCTTCAACCTTCCTAGTAGTACCACATTGTGGAAGTAAAATAAAAAATAAGAAAGTCATATGACCAAGTGGAAAGCTACCATTGGTTTATTTAGACCGTTACCTAGAAGAAACAGCATGCAACTACAGAACTGAATCATTTTTATATGTATTAAGCACCAAAGATAGGTTTGTTACCTTTGTTACAATATGCAATGGAGGGTTAAAATGTACCAAGGCTTATCTTTTCTTTCACTCCCTTTATAAATTTAAATGATAAATATGTACCAAGCCAAAGGGTCATCTTTGTTTTAAGGCTTGGTACATATTTATCATTTAAATTTATAAAGAGAGTGAAAGAAAAGATAAGCCATCAGATAAAATGATTTTGAAGGGAAGCATTATTAGATTGTATCAAGTGTGACAGCAAGTAGAAATACAATTTTGCACATACAGAAGTTCAAAATTGAAATGTGAATTTCTACGTAATTCTACATTCATTTTACAAAATCAGGACCAGAACCAATTGCCCAAATATAACAATTCAACAATGAGAATGATTTATTTTGTATTCCAAAATGTGTTAAGAAAATAAAGTAATTCTGCTTCATCTTAGTGTTGCGTGTCATGTGTGGATACATTCTCAGCCAACATAATTTCTCAGATTAGTCTTTGTTATAATTTCTGAGTTCTAACCATTTGAACATATCTGGAATATTGCTTCTGCTATAATATGTTCCATTGCAGAAAAAAATATATTTTCTAAGGGATTTCATTGTATTTATTTTATTTCATCAGCTGAAATAACATGGTCAATGGTGTTTTCTGTCTTGTCGCATCTGTACAATACATCTGTTTATTTTACCAGAAAGCCTGTTGTATTATAGTTTAAAACCACACTTGTATGTATTTAACTATAACCATATTGGACAACTCTCTAGCTACACTTCTAACAGCAAAGCAGCTCAAGTTTACTATACAGTAGATGCATGAAAGATTATTTTTTTCTTTAGATAAAAAGATGGACAGATGCTGTGAGGTCCCTTAAAATGTATGTAGGGTTATGAGTATATGCTATTAAGAGAAGCACATGTTCTTTTATTAAGTCATTATGTGTGTTTTATTATTTGGATAATTAATAATAGTTCAGTTATTTTTATTAATGGGGTTATTCATATGTCATATGACTTTACACAGAAATATTTAACATTGCAAAGTACTGAGACAATTATCTGTAGTAACATTAGTGGACTTGCTTAAACTACTGAAAATATATTCTCGTCGTCTGTGTCATATGATATACGTTTGATATACGTTTGATATTTGGTTTTCTAAATGGTTAATAGCTAAGCTCGTACTCTTTAATAGGATGGAAACCTGCTGCATGGCTGTATATCTAAAAAAGATATTAGGGCAGAAGTGATGTAGAGTAAAAGGAATGTCTGATTCAGAATTGGATTCACTGGCAGAATATATTTCACTGCTCAAATTGGCTGTCTTCAAATAGAACGGTTGTTGATCAGTACTTTCAGGCCGGTCTAATTAATTAATTTTTGATATATCTATATATATATATATATATATATATATATATATATATATATATATATATATATATATATATAATATCCGTGTTTGGGGTCAATTAAATGTATTTGTGTCAAAGCTACAATGTTTTTACATATTTTTTAGAAGTGAGTAGTTTTTCGAGATTTACGATTATACTGTATTTACAGTATAATCGTAAATCTCGAAAAACTACTCACTTCTAAATCTTTTGTAGTCATTTTTGTATTACTTTAGTATAAATACATGTTAATTTGGATTCATATGTTGTTTTTTTCTGACTTTATGTGAACGATACTTTTGAGGCATAAGCAATTAGGAAATAACACTTACTACCCAGGAACAAAAATTGTGTTGCCTAGTGTTATCTCCCCATCCAGGAAACCAGCTCCAATTTGTCTATGGTGGGGGTGGGGTGGGGGTGGGGGATTCAATCATTATAAGTTCCTGGGGGTCTGGGTATCTGATAACTTGCTCTGGTCACAACGTGCTGATTATGTTTGTGGCAAAGCGATAAGAATTTTGGAGTTTATTGTTTTGTTCCTTTAGAAATGCTCCTCCAAATGTTGTTTTGCATCTTTACAGGAGTTTGGTAAGACCTGTTTTAGAGTACAGCTGTTTTGTCTGGGACCCATTTAAAAAATACAATATTAAGAAGCTACAGTCTGTGCAAAAATGTGCTTGTAGGATTGTTTTGAATGACTGGAATTGGGATTCTACTCGTGATGACCTTCTTAGCTGCTCTTCTCTTAAACCATTAAGTGGCAGAAGGTCCTATTCTATAAGGTTTTGCATTCACTGTGTTCTACCTCTGTCAGTCGGAGTTCGTAAAACACTTGGGTTTAGAGGTCTTCACAGAGATGCTCACTCCTTATCACCTTCAGTTGTCGTTGTTCTTTCTTTGGCACAGCCTTGGGGTTATGGAGTGCCTTTCTGGATTCCATTGTATCATTGTCAAGCCTCTCCCGGTTTAAAACTGCTGTTCAGTGTCATCTGCGTCTGAGGCAAACTAGTTTTAGTTGTTATTAAAATAAATATCTATCTTCTTTTAATATATGTATTTGTATGTACATGTGTATGTGTGTGTGTGTGTTTGTGTATTTGTATTGATATTATCTTGGATGTATAGTAATTGTTGTATTGTAGCGTAGCTCTCTCTTTGTATTAGTGCTGTACTAGTGAGATGTACCTGTGCATCAACTAAAGTGAGCATGAATATTGAAATGTTAAGAATACAGCGCTGTTGACACATATACCTGTATGTGTTTGAATCCACACACAGTATGCTTATGTTTGATCTTGTGATGTCACAATAGCCAGTACGCCCACCTGGTATCAGCTTTCAGGCAATATCCTTTACGGTAATTCTAGGTAGGCATGAATAATGAAGGCTTTGTGTTAACTGTACACTGTAACACCTTCCTGCTGCTTGCAAGCATGTTCTATACAAATCGTGCTGCAATGAAGATGGTATTTATCTTCAGTTTAGAGTACAGAGCGCTGCTGTGCTGACTAAACTACACATTTAGGTAAGCACACGAAATTTGCTGTTTTTATGTCTGTTTTTAACAGTACTGATTTATATTCATTTATTGTTTACTGGTGACTTGAAGAACGAAAATAAACTGTTCCTTGCATGATATAGGTAATTTGTTTTGGTTAAGATGGTCATCATACCAACAGATACTTCATGTAGCTAAACATTAAGTGCTTGGAAACGTGCTCTAACTGGTCTACCACTACGCTCCAAGTAAAGCACTGTTCAGGGCTGCATTCCAAGTACTGCACATACTTTTGTAGACTGTAATGTTTTAGTTGTACATTTTTAACAGAATTTTCTGTACTAAGCATATACTGTGTTTAAAGACACCCTCAAGAGATATATTTTACCTAAATGGTGTGGTTTCAGACCTCTTACAGTATTCAAAATGTGTTTTTGGAAGAGTTGTAATATTTTGCATCTGTTTTCGTAATATGTCGTCACTTCACTGTAAATTAAGAGAGTAAAATCCCAGTTAAAAAATATTTTGAGCATGTAGATCTGGCTGGTCCCTCGGGGGGGATCAGAATACCTCCTGGGTATCCCTGCCTGTCGTAAGAGGCGACTAAAAGGGTTGTGTCAGGAAGGGCATCAGACGTAAAACCATCTTGCCAAAACCATGGTTGCAAAGAACACAAATCAATCACATACCGGATCAGTCGAGGCCCGGGTTAACAACGGCTGCCATTAGTGGAATATAAGAGACTAAAGAAGGTAGCAAAAAGAAGTGTAGCAAGAGCAAAGGAAAGAGCCTGGAAAGAATGGTATGAGAAACTTGAAACAAAGGAAGGAGAGGACCAAATCTATAAGATTGCTAAACATAGAGCGAGACAGAAAAAATATATTATCCGGGTGGCAGTACTCAAGGATGGAGAAGGCAGAGTCTTGATTAAAGAAGAGCAGATCAAGCAAAAATGTAGAAAATGAGAGGGAGAACCTAATGGAGGCAGAAGTAGTGTGTGGACCAATCCAAGAAATCTCAGTAAAGGAAGTGACAGAAGCTATCAAAGAGATGAAAGTGGGCAAAGCAACTGGACCATCAGGAATAGCAGCAGAACACTTTAAAAACCTCGATGAAGAGGGGATTCAGTTGCTGACGAGATTGCTAAACAATATTGCAAAGGAAGAGAGAATTCCAGAAGAATGGACAAAAAGCAGTATGGTTACCATCTACAAGGAGAAAGGAGACCCAATGGAGTGTAAAAACTATAGAGGAATAAAACTTCTGGAACATGGATTGAAAATCCTGGAAAAAATTCTGGACAAGAGACTCAGGAAGATAGTCAGGATCCACAACTCACAATTTAGATTCTCAGCGGGGAAAAGCACAATAGATGCCATTTTTGTGATGAGACAGTTACAGGAGCAGACACTAGAGAAAGGGAAAAAGATGTATGTGGCCTTTCTGGACTTGGAGAAGGCATATGACCGTGTGCCCAGAGAGGTGGTGTATTGGTGCTTGAGGAAGAAAGGAGTACCAGAAAGCATGGTGAAGTTAGTTCAAGCAACCTATAGAGATGCAACTACAAAGGTGATCACACAACGGGGAGAGACAAAAGAGTTTGAAATCACAGTTGGAGTACACCAAGGATCAGCACTAAGTCCTTTCCTGACACACTGACAGAGGAGGCAAGAACAGAAGTGCCTTGGGAACTCATCTTTGCTGATGATGTGGCACTGATGGCAGATTCAGAAGTAGAACTACAGGAGAAAGTGTTCAAATGGCAGAGAAGTCTGGAAAAGGGTGGACTGAAAATGAATGCAGAAAAATCTGAAATAATGGTAATGGAGAGAAGAGGAGATACTATGACCACTGTTGAGGAGAGAAATGGAGGAAAACTGAAACAGGTTGATGGCTTTAAACACCTTGGATCAGAAGTGGTAAAGGGAGGAGAAACACTGGAGGCAGTAAAACAAAGAGTGAAACCTGTATGGAACAAGTGGAGAGAAATAACTGGAATAATCTGTGACAGGAAAATTCCCAGAAAGTTAAAGTGCAAAATGTACAAGACTGTGATTAGACCTGTACTACTATATGGAGCTGAATGCTGGGCAGTTGGAAAGAGGGAAGAGAACCTGATGAGAAGAACTGAAATGAGGATGTTGAGATGGATTCTGCAGATTTCAATGAAGGATAAGATCAGAAATGAAGAACTCCGTAGACGATGTAGGGTGGTGGATGTGGTTGAGAAGATGCGAGAGGCGAGGTTATGGTGGTATGGACATATCTTGAGGAGGGACGTTGAGGAAGTAACAAAGAGGGTAATGGAATTTGAGGTGGAAGGTAACAGGGGAAGAGGCAGGCCTAGAAAGAGATGGATAGATTGTGTGAGAAAAGATATGGAGGTATGTGAAGTGAGTGAGGAAGATGTGCTCGACAGAGACAAGTGGAGAAGAGCAACCAAAGCAGCTGACCCCAGGACAGTCTGGGACTAAGGCTGTGAAAAAGAAGAAGAAGAAGATGTAGATCTGGCTGCCGGTGTAGATGTGATTATTTGATTTTTTTTAGCTACCTTAATTAGTTACAGCAATGGAGATTTTGTACACCTGCTGAAACTGTAAAACCTTGTTTCAAAAGATACAAAACAAGATAAAAGCTATCATTACTATCATAGGCGTAATTTACATTGGAGACATGGGGGGCATGCCCCCCTCACTTTTTCAATGATGGGGAAATGTCCCCCTCACGTTGCAGTATTAAAACTTTTATTGCACGATAATTTGATGGTATAATTACTAGTCAATATGGTAAGAAAAATGGGATTGGATCCGGGATCGCTGGAGCTGGATCATGAGATGGCGTTTTACTGCAAGGATCTGGATCAGGCTCCACTGATCCGTAATGCTGATCCGATCCTGGAGCTGCACACACCTTAACTAGGGAAACTGGCCAATGAGAAGTGATCTTGTATGACGTGTATTTTATCCCTTTACACTCTAAGCAATTTCCACCTGTTTTACTTTAATTGCATTTCTTCCTATAAAAGTCTTATTTTATGATATCCTATTAGCATGATTAGCTTCCTTTCATATTATGAAGTTATCTGGAATAAAAATGCTTCAGAGACTCTTACAGATGAGAAAATGTGGAATAAAAACACATTTACAAAAAATAACTCTTCTTTGGGTTATAAACTATGAAAATATATATACAAAGGTTCTTGACAATTTCAAAGTTCAATATGTTGGGAAGTGGCAATAGAACAAAAAACAACCAAAATAAGAGTGTTAGTATTTTTCAGATTTTTACCAAAAAAGTGCCTTGCAAAACGTAAGTAACAAAATAATTACTGTATACAAGAAAGAAATAACTATATACATATGTGTTCTGTGAAAGTTAAAAACCCTATTTGTTGTGCCATTTAGAAAAACAGTTTCTGTCAACAATTATACATGGAGGTACATCACAGCTTTTACACTTCCAAGGTGTTTTGAGGTTCTTCCTTTCTGTTTTTCTGCAATAAGCACAGTACGGTCTCCCTTGTGTTGCCTTGGATTGTGAAGCAGTCTCACCTAACTCTGCAGCTGGCTCTCACAAGTGATGCAAGTCATAGGTAGAGACCAGTGATGTTACCTGTATGGGATGCAGTTCACCTGCCAGTTCAAAAAACAAAGCTCTCTTTTGGGTATCTGGCTGTTTTCCAAATTGCTCACAGATCTCTTTGTGTAGAATGAAGCTGTTTACAGCCACAATATCAATAAAATAAAACAACAATGTTTTGTAACATTGTAGTACCCTGCTTGTTTGTATTATCGCCAATTTTTTGGACACTATCTCTGGGGAAAAAAATAAATAAAATAAAAATAAATCTGAATGGCTGTAGTTCCTCACTGCATCCAGCTTGGATCTGGAGTGCGACAGGGTGTGAACCTTGACTGAGTGGGAGCGCTCATTGTTGTCTTTATCTGTGTTTATCTCCTTCTCCTGCTAGGAGTCTGGAGCCGATCAGTCTGCCTCGCCCTCTGTAAAACTGGTCCAACAGATATTTGCGCACTACCTGGGGCTGTAGGGGTGGATGGATACTCTTCTACATTTCAGAGGCCAGTCTCCACACTGGGTCTCTGTAATTATACGAGTAAAACGAGTAAATCATATTTAGATGAACTTCTTACAAATAATTGATTTTTTAATTTTAACATTTTTAACATTTATATATATATATATATATATATATATATATATATTATATATAATTTGACAAGTACTATCCTGGGATTTACAAATTGAGATCCTGACATTTTGGCAACACGCCATTATGAAGTTGTAATCGTTTTTTACTTTGGCAAGTAAGTGCTAAATAATAATAATAGAATAAGAACATTTTTATAAAAATAAGGCTCTAAATTATTTTGTGTGTTTGAATACATTGTGCAGACTCTCACGTCTCTATTTATCAATATTCCAATAACTCTTGGTCACATTTTACTAAACATTTTTACTAAACTAATAAAGAAACAATTACCATAACGAACATTATCGTATTTATCATTGTAAAGTTGAGTTCTTACCTGTAAACAGGAACATGTTTAAAATTTGAAACTCATTGTCTTGAGCTTGGTGTTATTTACATAGTCATCGAGAGACTAGGGTTTGAGTTTCAGTGCAAGCATCATTTTAGTAGCATAACTATATTTATCTTAATTATTTCAATTGTGGGGAAACCTCAACGTTTCAGGGCAATTCTCATAAAATCTGCATTATGCCACACTTGCATTGAGCAGGGGCCGGTTGTACTAAAGAGACCTGATCCTGGATCCAGGCTCCGATCTTAGTGGCGCTTCAGTGATTTTCGAAGACTAAATTCTTGGCTTCGTAATTCCATGAGAAGCGACTGAATAGTACAGCTATTTGCCAAACTCATCACTCATTACATTGTGCCTACAATTTATTGTTTTGAATGAATACTGCAGGAATGTCTTTGGATCTTTTAATTAGAACAGCAGGAATGCAGTGCTTTGTTATACTTGTTTGTAACATATTTTATTATTTCAGGTAGAATAATCTTCATGCATGCCACAGCTTCAGAAACTGCCCTATCATTACACTGTAATTAATGTACATTTAAACAGAAGGTGTAACAGTATTACAGTGAACTTATTCCCAGTCTTTCAGTTTTCACTTGGAGTTTTCACTTGGATTTCTTATTTTTCTCACTGTAAGCCTGTTTAATAATACATTCTTATCATATAAATAAATTACGGACAGATGCTTTCACTTTGGTGTTTATGTTGTCCAACTGGGTTATTCTGCTTAGCCACAACTGAACATAGTAGCAATGATTGCTATACATTATGCTATTTTCAGTCCTGTTGGGTCATGTGATGTAATTGTAGGAACAATTCAATAATTGATAATTTAATGTTTATCTGGGTTGATTAGTTTTCTTACTAACATTATGTAACTGACGTGTTGCAAAGATGGATGATTTACTATGAACACACATTCATGGGCAGACACAAGGAATGGTTAATCAATAGTAGCATTTTATTAAGCACACAAATAATAAACAGAAATCAGAAAAGTCAGAAAGTAAATGTCTTAATTTCTAAACACAAAACACAATTCAAAAGTCTCACTGCACTCATGCTGGCTAGCAGGCAATTGAAATATGACAACGCCGGTCTCCTCACACACCAGAAGCACTTGAGCATATTGTGACGTAGTAGCTTGCTCACACACACACGACGACATACAATTACAGCCTCAGACTGAAATGATGCAGACAATCTTAGAATATATTAATGGTATATAGATTAAGTATATGGCAATTTTACTTTTAAAGAAATTCTTCATACAACAATATGAGGTAGGTTACTTATAGTTACTTCATCAAGTTTCACAAAAAGTTATTTCACACACAAATTGTGCAAACTAAACAATTAACAGTTCAATTCTACGTGAATGTGTTATAATTAGTTACTTTAGTTCCATGAAAGGAAAATGCAACTGGAATTATACTCAACAGTTCCTTGAAGCTTAGACTTTTGGTCCGCTGTTTGGAAAATGAATCTGTCCAGTACAAAAAGCTCTCCTCTCACAACAAAGTCTTCAATCCCACTTTGGATTAAACTCGGCAACAAAGCTTTACATTCTCAATAAATCAACAAACAGCTGCAACAAAGTCTTCAGTCCTCAGTCTAGGATCCACAACATCGCCCGTCCGCTCTGTCCTCTTCGCTGAATCTTTTAGTTACGCCGGTAGCAGGGCACAGCTTCTTTTGGATGCTGTGGTTTTAGGTGTACAGCAGACCCACACTGGTTTGTCTGATAAGTCGCTGTAAGTTTTACAGCAGTCCTCCAGCCGGGCCTTAATCTTATTGCTTGTGGTTGTTGACTCGCTTGCAGCTTGCTTCCTCGTCTTGGGTCCGTTTCAGGCAGCATCCCGTCTTAAGTCATTTTTTAGGCAGAGTCCTGGAGTTGCAGCTTTGCTTAGCAGAGTGACAGCACCTTGTTTAGCATTCGATGTGGAGTGCAAAATGTTCAGTTTTGCTTGGATATTTATAGTCTCTCTCACTCTGCTAAATAGCCACTTTGATGAGATCATTTGTGTATCTTGCCTTTTTTAAACTTTGATGTTTTAATGTCTTTTTCCACTTGGAAATTCCTAGTTTATGTCTTCCTTGCGTCAAAATGATTGTTGTTGCACATGTGAATTATCTGTACATAATTTAACTGTCTGCTCAGCCTAATCCAATTGAGGTGCCAGTCCTCTAATCAGTAGGTCACATAGTTCAGTTTGTCTGCAAGCCAGAGGCCCCCTTCTCAAGACACAGCAGTTTTCTGTGAATTCCTGAGATGTATAAAACTTGATAAATAATGGGTCAAACTGCAAGTTGCATTCCAGGTCAAAAAGGGCTTAGACACTCTTGCACACCAAATACAATCCTGTTAATGTGCCCTTGTGATTTATGATGTGATTTATTAATTTGTAAAATATTTAAATTTTGCTACCTCATTTACTGCAGTGGGCAAGCGTGGAACAAAAAATGTCACAGGCCTAATAATCTTGATAAAGATAAAGAGCTTATGAAATTGCACATGTGAAGCAAGCATGGATCCATGTTAGCCTGTTCTCACACTAACTGTGTACACATATGAAATAATGCTTTATGAACCGACTATCAAAGGTTCAATAAGTCATTACTTTAATTGTTTTGCCAATCTTGTGACATAGGGTTGTGAAGAAACTAATGTTACTGCACATCAAGAGTTTTCAAATTATATAATTTGCATCAGAATATCCCCCATAAAATCATAAAATCTTAACACGAATGCCCTAATGAGTTTGTTGTCAATTTGTGTGGCAAACATTGGTCGGCTGGGTCATTCATTTCTATCAGTACAGGGATTGCCCAAAATGCAAATGCGCATGGTTCTCATACTGAGAACAGTTGAATCAATATATTAACTGGTGTTTTATGCAATGTAATCTGCAGTGCCCTAGGTGGCATCAGTTACAGTAACACATGCTTTGCACATTACATTCCAGTGTTATAGGGAGATCTAGCAATATATTATCAGATGGAAACTACAGTACAGTTCATTTAGTATGCCGTTTTGGTGTAACATTATTATTTTTGTTCTGCATTTTCAAATTTTTTTTTTTACAAAATATCTTAGAATTCAAGATAATAAAGTGTACTATGAAATGTGGTGCAAAAAAATTCCACTTTTTTTTTTTGGGAAAAGGACACTAGGTTTTCTAGGTTTAGCACACTTATTTGATTTTAGGTTTTAGTGTTTTGTTTGTTCGAAAAATGATGATTTATTCGAGTTAGGTAGTGTGTGTGTGTGTGTAAAATGCAGCGTTTGCAGCTGATGGCAAAGCTTTATAGCAACACAGTTATTTGCTTTTCAACCCTTTTCTGAAACCAATGAATTATTTAATCAAGTTGAAAAAATAGTATCTGCACTGTACTGGTGACCATACTATTATTATTTTGTCAACACTTCTCACCTAACACTTTACTGTGGATGCTGATTGACTGTCGAAATGCTTGCTTGTCAGTGTCAAGTTCAAGGATATTATTCTAAATAGGTTTTAAAATATTGATATAAGACATGCCTCCTCTGAGTAATTGAACAGGGTCTATAGTATGCATTAGTAATACAAATGGCAGTGTTTTGCGCTGTTTGGTTTAAAATAAAATCAGCAATAAAATAGGGTACAATTGTGTGGTTAACAAGTTACGTTAGAGACTCTGTCATTCCAGTTAATCCAAAACAGCTGAATTCTGTTTGGAAATGATCCCACTCTAGCTATTCTCAGAGTGGTTAGAATTCCTGGAATCTTATGGGTATATGCAGCAAATGTCATTTTACACAGCTATCTGTTATACATGTTCTTTCATCACTGTATATTAACATTAAACAATATATAAGTAAAAATGGTTAGTTTGGTGGTACATTCCCATTAAGCAGTTGGTTCAGTTAAGGAAAATGCAGCTTGCCTTTTAATACCCTTAAATTATGCCTGTGGATTGCTAACATGTTACTGCTGATTCAGCAAGTGTATTTTGAACCTTATTGTTTGGAATTACAAACGGTTTGGTTTTTCTTTTGTCTTTTTTTTCAACTAGATGTTGATTGGGTTTTTTTTTTTTTTTTTTTTTTTTTTTGTGTGTGTGACTTCAAAACCTAGCTGGCATTAGCAAGCTGTTTCCCCACAGTGTTAACTAGCTTCCTGACTACTTTCTGGCAAGTGCTCAATATAACTGCTTCTCAAGATGGGCCCTGCTTCCCAGGGTGGGCAATGTAATGAACTGGGTTGTTGCTTATATGGAGCCTAGCAACACTTTCTTCATCATGAACAACTAAATGCACTTTTGATTAAATCCTTGTGTAGGGGAATTGTTTTACAAGGTACTGGAAGATAAAATAGTAGGTAAATATACTGCAAGACTTTTTGCATTTGCTATATAATTTGAATTGGTTATGTGCTGAGAATTCTCTGCTTGCATACTACATGCTTGCCTGTAAAGTGTTATTACTTATGTAAATGTAATCACTAATTTGCAGAGCTAATGTAGTATATTACTACACCCGTGCTAAAATGATGTTTTAATTATATACAGTACATTATATGCAACAGCAATGCACACTATTCATGAATACATATTTTGTGGTTCTTAAAGTACCTGTATGATATACATTAAGACTTTTATTTGTGTAAATGACTTTGCCTTAGATAATGCATCATGTTCTGATTTTCTTTCTGAAATGTAAATGGTTTTAAATTGCTTTTTTTAAAGTCTTGTTATGTGCACAATGGTGATTTCTTTTTATGACTGGCTATTGCTCATTTTCCAAAAATCCTCTTGTCTGCTTTCCTCGTAGCTAGGTAGCTTTATTGCTTGTCACTTACTGTAAATATGTATACATTTACAATTAGACGGAACCAAAACAATTCCAGTTTGTAATAATTAAGTTGTCTTTAACCAGAAAATTACCTTTTATGTAACAGAGCTAATAACATAAGAACATAAAGTTTACAAATGAGAGGAGGCCATTCGGCCCATCTTGATAGTTTGGTTGTTAGTAGCTTATTTATCATAAAGTCTCTTCAAGCAGCTTCTTGAAGGATCCCAGTGTGTCAGCTTCAACAACATTACTGGGGATTTGGTTCCAGACTCCCACAATTCTCTGTGTAAAAAAGTGCCTCCTATTTTCTGTTCTGTTCTTCACTTGTGACCCCTGGTCCTTGTTTTTTTTTTTTTTCAGGTCGAAAAAGTCTCTTGTTATGTTATGCTGAAGTTATTTAAAAGTGGATAGGAACAGGTCGAACATGTTGTTTGTATCCTCCTTTGTAAAAACTTGTGAAAGGAATAATTTATAAATTTGCTTTTTTTTTCTTGATCTATGTTTTTGCCATTTGTATCTTTTAGACATGTTACCTCCTCCTTGAATGTTCTTTTGCGTTTGTAATATTGGAAAAACTTTTTGGAATTGGTTTTGGCCCCCTTAGCAATGCTCATTTCTATCTCCCTCTTGGCCTTTCTAACTTCCCTTTTTGACATGCGTTTGCAGTTCCAAGTTCCTTTATGTGTACTTTTGTTCTTGGTCCCTTTTAAACGCTCTATAAAGTGCCTTTTTTCTCAGAATATTTTTTTTAATTGATCTATTAAACCATTTTGGCCATTTTGTTTCACATTTTGATTTCTCTACTTTTGGGATGTCATTGTTTTGCGTCTCTGGAACTACATTTTTATAAAATAGCCATCCTTTTTCTGTGGATGTTTTCTCTATTTTACTCCAATATACTTCTGTTGGTCTCTGTTTCATTCCTTCCTAGTTTGCCTTTTTAAAATGGTAAACCTTATCTTTAGTCGTTACTTTTGGGGTTTTAAAAAGTACTTCAAATGAGACCATGTTGTGACCTCAGTTTGCCATTGGTTCTCTGACATCTGTTTTAGTTATTCTGTCTTCGTTATTTGAAAAGACTAAATCAAGGCATGCCTCCCCTCTAGTTGATGCCTTGACAAATTGTGTTAGGAAGCAGTCATATGACATTTCTAACATTTCAATTTTGTCTGTCGTGCTCCCCACTGGGTTTTCCCATTTTATATGGGGGAAGTTGAAATCCCCCTTTTAATATAGCTTCTCCTTTGCAGCACACATTTCTAATGTCACAATGTCAACATTATTTTGCTTGGCGTCTGAATTTGGCAGTCTATAGCATACCCCTATTTTTATGCCCTTTGAATTTGTGTCCATTATTCTGACCCATATTGATTCTGCGTTGTTTTTTTCTTCCACATTTAACACCTGGGCGTCAAGACTATTTTTGATATATAGCGCTACCCCTCCACCTCTTCTGTCCCGCCTGTCTTTCCTGTACTGTGTATATCTACTAATATTATATTTGTCTCCATCCCTCTCGGATAACCAAGTTTCTGTAACACCTATCACATCATTGTTACTTGTTAGTGCTATAGCTTCAAGTTCTAACATTTTGTTTTTAAAACTTCTAGCATTTAGATAAATACTTTTAAAGGCTATCTGTGGCCAAGTGGTTGGTAAGGGGAACAGATGTCGCGGTGATGAGGTGCAGGAGTGATGAACAGACAACAGTGATTCAGTGAATAAGTGCTTTATTGCTCTTTTCCAGGTCTGGCGACCGTCAAAAATAATAAATCCCCGGCAATACACAACAATGTGTAAAGCACGGGGATAATGAAACCAAGGGCACAGTCCTGAACAAAAACAGCGGTACGGTCACCAGTCCTGGGTGATCGAAAACGTGCAGGTGCTCAGTGCAGTGGTGCTCCGGATAGTGCTCTCCTTTCGACAGCTCCGGAGACGTGTGTTAACTGTCTAGTGCTAAATACAAAAACAGACAGTTACACGGACAGACACAACAATACAAAACACTAACACAATCCACTCTGAGAGCTCCTCTCTCAGTCCTTCTCTCTCTCCACTCGTTTAACCCAAACGAAGGAGAAGATCAGCGTTACCCTGGCCCCTATATGTAATCCCGCATGATATCGAGGTAAACGGTTGCAGCTGCCTTATTACTTGCAGCTGCCTCTCATTTACCTTTCAAATCAATACGGTCTTACAACAGAGTCGCGCTTCCCTCCAGGCTGACCCACTTCCCTGACCCGGAAACGAACTGTCAGGCCAGCCCTTCCAGATACTTCTCCTCCCGTTCTTTAGCGCCCTCACAGGTTGGGAGGAAGATTCATCACCAAGAACTCATCTTTCCGTCACATATCCCACCGCTCAGAGTGGAGCCGAAGGAACACTCGGCTAAATCTACCTTCCCCATTACTCCCCCCTCCCGGGAAAAATAATCCGCATTTTGGTGGTCTTTCCCCGCACGGTGTACCATGTGGTACATGAAGGGCTGCAATGCCAGATACCACCGAGTTATCCGGGCATTGCTGTCCTTCATTGTGCTTAACCACTTGAGTGGGGCGTGGTCTGTGACCAGATCGAATGAGTGTCCCAGCAGGTAGTATCGTAAAGAGTGAGTAGCCCATTTAATGGCCAAACACTCCTTTTCTACTACGGAGTAGTTGCGTTCCCGAGGTAACATTTTTTTACTGAGGTATAATATCGGGTGTTCTACTCCAGCTACTTTTTGGGACAAGACTGCACCCAAACCTACATCCGATGCGTCGGTGTGGAGGATGAATCTCTTGGTGAAATCCGGTGTGATAAGAGTGGTTTCCCTGGGTATACACTTTTGTTTTGTGGGTAGAGGGTATTTCCGGTGTGGTGTTGAACCGTTACGCAATGCGAAACCGTCCAAGGGTTGGCGAGGATAGTTGTGTCCCGACTGGTACAAAATTCATCTGATAATCAATATCGGGTTCGGGGCCCCATTTGCTGGCGGTCGATTGCTGTAAAATGGGATTACAAGTGACGTGGAGGTGCCTGGTGACTTAATTGGAGAGTGAGCATCCAATAACCAAACTGGCGGGCGGCTATTGTGTATTCAACGCATGGACGAGTCACCCCTGTTTGAACTGGAACTAAAATAACCGCTGTTTAACATTTGTGTCAAATATTCGGGGTCAAAACCTGTTGGGGTCGTGGGTGAACTACAGGGTCCAGGGTACCCCTAAAACGGGGTGTTGCGTTTTTTGGGTTGGATCCTGGGACCTTTATGCGTGTTACCTGGATTTTTTTGGATCTACAGAAAGTAGTCTCGTTGGTAATTGAGGGGTTAAAATTTGGTTTGGTTACCAACGGGGTCAGTCACTTTTCGGAGGACCAGCCAAAACATCGTGCCGGTTCCCAAGGAGACGCTAAAATCCCGACCAGTCGATCCTGGTATAACCGGAATTTCTCAAACTATTTTGGACCAAGAAGCCAAAAATTGAAGCGCACATTGTTCTGGAGCTCCTGTTGTAGGAAAACTGAGCCCCTGGCCTGGTTCCATGATAAAGTATAGTGCCGAAGTCCCAAATATGCCGACGATGTATAACTGTGTCATGAACAAACCTTTGTTGTTTTTGGTCCCCTCTGGTAAAGGCAGGCGGGACGCCGCACCACGCCCAAACGGCAACTGGTGTTTATTTGTAACGTTGTTGTCAAGCCCTGGCTCACCTTTTGTTTGCGGTGAAGTGGTTCCGGTTTTTTCCGTCTCTGGAGAAGACTTTCGGGTTAAAGAGGATTTGCTGCCCCAAACCAAGGTGTCCCCCAGTCGATCACGTGAATAGCCCCATGCAAGAGAAGACAGGTTTGTGCAAAACATGCCCGACCAAACCAGTCCATTCAGTAGTAAATCGCAAAAACCCCTTCACTAACCCGTGGTTATCGCTGGCATTATTTTCTCTCTGGAGCTGCGGGTTAAAGGGATTTGCCAGTATCCCTTCGTCAGGTCCAGAGTGGAAATAAACCTCGCTTTTCCCAGTCTGTCTAAAAGTTCGTCGACCCGAGGCATGGGATATGCATCGAACTTAGCAATAGCGTTCACCTTTCTGAAATCCACACAGAATCGGTTGGTGCCGTCTTTCTTAGCCACTATGACGATCGGACTGCACCACTCGCTCCTGGAAGGCTCAATCACCCCAAGCTCGAGCATATCACATACCTCTTTGCGAACGCCACTTCGTCGACTTTCCGGGATCCGGTACGGTCTCTCTCGCACTGTGACACCTGGTGGAGAGATAATGTCATATTCAACTAAGTTTGTCCTGCCGGGCACGTCAGAAAAAACATCGCTGAACTCCTCAATAAGCTTACGCAGCTCTCTTTGCTGATCCGGAACCAATTGTTCCCCCATAGAAATCGCTCTTGTGCTCGGGGTCTCTGGACAGGGACCTAAATCATCCTCCATATTGCCTGGGGCTATAAATAAGACCTCCCTTGCCTGCCAGGGCTTTAATAAATTGACATGATAAATTTCACGTTCATTTCGGCGATCGGGCTGTCTAATTTCATAATTTACTTTCCCTATAGCCCGAATCACCTCATACGGCCCCTGCCATTTAGCACACAGTTTCGATTCAGATGAGGGAAGTAGCAGCATTACCTTGTCCCCTGGTCGAAAGGTTCGAATCCGTGCATTTTTGTTGTAATGCTGCTGTTGTCGGTGCTGAGCCGATCTGAGGTTGTCTTGGGCCAAACGACCGACCAAATCCAGCCGATCTCGTAGTAGGAGCACATACTTCACTACATTTTTAGACGAGCCTTTGTGCTCCTCCCACCCCTCCCTCAGCAGGTCGAGAATGCCGCGAGGCTGCCGGCCGTACAGGAGCTCAAAGGGGGAGAACCCCGTTGAACTCTGCGGCACTTCTCTCACCGCAAAAAGGAGGTAGGGAAGAAGCGATGCCCAATGTTTCTGCTCCTGTGTTACAAATCGCCTCAGCATCGACTTTAAGGTCTGATTAAAACGTTCAACCAAACCGTCCGATTGTGGATGATAAACGGACGTCCTGATGGGACGTATTTTTAATATTTTGTACACCTGCTGTAACGTATTGGACAAAAAATTGGTTCCGTGATCCGTCAAAATCTCCTTGGGGATCCCTCTGATAAAAAAAAAATAATCAGCAGTTTTTTTTTTCCCCAATGTTGGTTTTCTGAGGCCTTTTCACCTACTAAATTTGCCTGCAGGGACTCCCTACGTGATAAAATAAAAATTTAAAACAACGTGGGTTGACGCCAAGTCCCAAACCTGCCCGACCGGGATTTTTAACCAATGGTAGGTGATAAACGTCAACGTGACACACCTGTTAGGGTAATTTTTTTTTAATAAAGACTTTTGGTACACCTTTGTAACGATTTGGACAAAAACATTGGAGTACCCGGATTACGTGAGTAAAAACTCCGATTGGTGTCCCTAGTTCCTACGCCGAATCCCCTACTGCGGAACTGCCTGGCCTTTGCCCATACCCGGCAAGCCTGGCAATTAGGTAAACCTCCGATATGGATATAGCTGGGTAAATCCTTACGTATGCCATATAATCCCCCCCTTAATAATGGCACCGTATTTACCCAGAGGGTTATCAATAGAAACGCGCCATACGGGTCCTCATTCCAATTGTGTTTTCCGGTTGCGATGCCCGCAGACGCCGTAAACTGTTTAACCGATGCTGGATAAAAGCTTTATTCATCCTTTTGGGTGGCAGCCGTCACTCCCCTGGTTTGTAGAAGCTGGAGGCGATGTGGCCACCTTTCTGGCTTAAGGGCACGATTCGCGACCCGTACACCAGAAACCCGTAACGAGCCGATGAATTAGCCCCCCCAAAATTAAAGCCCCCGTCCCCCTGGCTCGCCCCGTGCCCTCCGGAGGGTCCCCTCCCGCAAAAGCGAAGGTGAGCAATAAGACCCGCCAGCCTATCCTGGAAACGGGGCGTTTGGCGTTTTTTTCAAACCAATAGTACGATCGCCGGGTGGGGAGTCACTAGTACCCCTGGAGCCCAAATTAACTGTTTCCATATCCAATTTGGTTACCTTGGTTAAATATGAAATGTGGGTTACACCCGAGGGGGCCCCGTCCGGGTTTCCGCACTCGACCCAGCGCTACTCACTGGAAGTCTGGGCATGTGGCTACATATCTCGACACATCAGTATGAAGACCAAGCCAATAGAATCGAGCCAATATTTGTTCCCTCGTCTTCTCGGCTCCGAGGTGCCCCGCAAAAGGGATATCATGCGCCAGCCTCATGACCTTGGTCCGACAAGACGGGGGAACCAATAATTGTGTTACAGGCTGTCCTGTGCCCGCGGCTAGGTTTACCCTATATAGTAATTGCCCCTTTATACTGAAATGTGGATATACTAGCGGCCCAGCGCCATCAACATCCTTACCTTCAATGGACCGGACCTGCCCCCAAGCGTGCACCAGTGACGGGTCGTTCTTTTGGCCCCACACTAGGTCCGCGCTTGAGTACCACGGGTCCGGTATATTGAGAGGGGCTGGAATAACCTCTGCCCTAGTCAGCCCAGTAACCTCGCTCTCTCGATCACACTGCGTTCCCACTCCCTTCGACTGGCGTTTGTTACCATTACAGCACTCTCCCACCAGACCCCAGCCTTGTCTCAAAGACGATCCCTCACATTTCGCGGTCCGTCTCTCCTTATTTGTTTTTCTAGGACGGAACCGAGGGGAAAACATTTCAGTATGAAAAGGAAACACATCACCAATCCGTTCCTTTTTCCCTTTTTCTGCCACGTTTACGTGTGTGGCTGAGACTGCCATTATTTGCACCGATTCTCTGAATTTTGGCCAGTCTCGGCCCAGAATAACTGGGTGCGGCAACCTTTCCGCCACCCCGACTACAAGGTGACGTTTTATCGGTCCTACCGATAAATATACTTTTAGGGTGGGGTATGCCGCCGTGTCTCCATGGATACAGGAGATGGCCACCTGACCTTGTGTCCGCCATGACACACCGCCCAAGAGAGCTGTCCTAATCAAGGTTTGCTCACACCCTGTGTCCACTAACACGTGGGTTTTCACATTCCCTAAAACCACGTCAATCAGACAGGGCCCCTCCCAACCGTTTTTCCCCTGCTTACCCGTTCCAGGCGTCCAGTTGCATGCAGCCACGTCACACTCCATAGCAGCGGGGCATGACCTGGCCCTATGTCCTGGCTGGTTACACCTAAAACAGAGTGGAGGGACAGAGGGGGCATAGGTTAAATATCTGTCCCGCTGCTGGTAGGGCAATGGGGCAGGGGCAACACCTCTACCCCAGCTGGGGGCCATCCTCGGTCTCCATGGGGGGGAGGCAAGGGGGCCCAACGGGGTCGGCGGTCTGGGAGGTCTGGGTGCCGGGACCGAGGGTGATGGTGGTGGTGTTGGAGGAGAGGGAGGGAGAGGTTGGTTCCTTAGCAGGGCAGGATCCCGACCTGGGCTGACGTCAAAGAGTCCTCAAAATCTTTGGCCAATTTGACCGCCTCCTCCAGGGTGTCAGGGTTGTGGCGCCGTACCCACGCCTGAGTTTCGGCGCCGACCACATGGCAGAATTGTTCCACCACAATGGCTTCCCCCATTTGTTGAGCGGTCTTCTTCTCTGGGGTCAGCCAATGGACCATGTGGTCGCACAACCGCTGTGCCACCACCCTGGGGCGTGTCTCCGGGGCTCTCCGGTATTCGCGGAACCGCGTCCGGTGGGTCTCCGCGGTGATGTTGAGACGACGGAGGATAGCCTGCTTGACTAGGTCATAGTCAGTGGCGTATTGGTCGCTCAGGGCTTGGTAAGCTGCCTGCGCTTCCCCGACCAGGCAAGGTCCTAGCTGGCTTGCCCAGAACTCCCGAGGCCATCCCGCCACGGTTGCCATCCACTCGAACGCCACCAAAAATGCCTCCGGATCATCCTCCGCCGTCATTTTCATGGCCCGTGCCTTCGGGGCCGACATCAATGATGTTCCGGTAGGGGTCGCTCCTGCAGCAACGATCAGCCCTACCCGTTCAATGAGCGCCGTATAGCGCTCCTCCCTCCGTCTCTCCTCTGCATCCCGTCTGATCTCCAGTGCCTGCAGCAGCTCCGCCAGTGCGTTGCGGTCCATCCCGGATCTGACACCATGTGTGGCCAAGTGGTTGGTAAGGGGAACAGATGTCGCGGTGATGAGGTGCAGGAGTGATGAACAGACAACAGTGATTCAGTGAATAAGTGCTTTATTGCTCTTTTCCAGGTCTGGCGACCGTCAAAAATAATAAATCCCCGGCAATACACAACAATGTGTAAAGCACGGGGATAATGAAACCAAGGGCACAGTCCTGAACAAAAACAGCGGTACGGTCACCAGTCCTGGGTGATCGAAAACGTGCAGGTGCTCAGTGCAGTGGTGCTCCGGATAGTGCTCTCCTTTCGACAGCTCCGGAGACGTGTGTTAACTGTCTAGTGCTAAATACAAAAACAGACAGTTACACGGACAGACACAACAATACAAAACACTAACACAATCCACTCTGAGAGCTCCTCTCTCAGTCCTTCTCTCTCTCCACTCGTTTAACCCAAACGAAGGAGAAGATCAGCGTTACCCTGGCCCCTATATGTAATCCCGCATGATATCGAGATAAACGGTTGCAGCTGCCTTATTACTTGCAGCTGCCTCTCATTTACCTTTCAAATCAATACGGTCTTACAACAGAGTCGCGCTTCCCTCCAGGCTGACCCACTTCCCTGACCCGGAAACGAACTGTCAGGCCAGCCCTTCCAGATACTTCTCCTCCCGTTCTTTAGCGCCCTCACAGGTTGGGAGGAAGATTCATCACCAGAACTCATCTTTCCGTCACACTATCTTACCTGAGTTGTTGCCCTTGTTCTGATGTAGTCTCCCTTCAATTTTTTGTTGATTTTCTCCCCCGTTCCTTTCTAGTTTAAATGCTTCTTAACCTCCTTGAGGATCCTCTCCACAAGTAGATTGGTTCCCTTTTTATTTATTTAAGTGCAGTCTGTCCCGCCTATATAGATAGATAGCCCTTGTTGCAGAATGTGGTCCAGTATTATTTCCAGCTGTTCGTACGGTCCTTTGCAAGGTGCCGACAGTATCCCGGGAAATACAACAGTTTTGCGCTTGTCTTTTAATTTAATTCCTAGCTCTCTGAATTTGTTTTGCAGGGATTTGGTCTGTCTCTTCCAATGTTATTTGTACCGATGTGGACGACTACTACCGGGTCGTCTCCTCTTCGTTCTAGGAGACTGTCCATGTTCTCAGTGATGTGCGTGACAAAGTAAGGGTGTCTAGACTGCTGTGTTTCTCAATATGGCGTCCCCATCAATCATGACCTCATTTTTTTTTGCTGCCTGGCCAGCACTTGTTTATGGGGTGCTGGATGTTGTTCCTTTCGTTTGCAGCACATTACACACACTTGGTTTCGCTCTGTTGGATTTTCTCAGATTTCCCACATCATACAGGTGTCACAGATTACTGGCTTGATTGTTATTGTTGTTTTTTGTATGTTTAAGTGTAGTTTCTGCAACTGTCAATCTGCTTTCAACTACTTCAAAACTGCTCTGCACTTTTCCCACAAAGCACTTCTCACATGCAGCCACTTCTCCGCGCTGCGCTGTTTGAATGGCCTTGCTTTTGTATGCCTGTGCTTGCTGTTAGCTCCACTCACAACAACGCCAAATTTGAATCTGCTGCTCTGAGTTTCAGTTTGTGATCAGAAAAAGACATGCAGCTTTTAGAATTTAATGCAGTAATTTCCCAATTAATGTATTTTCGGACTGTATGTAATTTCTCCTTACTACTTCAAAACTGCTCTGCACTTTTCCCACGAAGAACTTCTCACGCGCAGTCGTTTCTCCACATGTTCTCGTTGGAGGGCCCTCACAGGTTGCTTGAATAGCTCCACTAATTGAAAAGGTTATACGAGTGGACACGGATACAGTATATAAGCTTAAACTGTGAATGAGAAATAAATGCCAAAAGAAAAAAAAAAATGGTTTCAAATAACATTTGTTTGACAAAGCAAGTTGTGGCATGTACTTGCTAATGAAATGACCAACATCTGCTCAATTTTATAATGTTAATGAACAGTGACTGTATTTTTCTTCTGCCAGCATCTGTATTTGGGGTATATTTGCATACAGATTTGATTGGGTGACTGGAGGCAGAGTGTTCTCTGACCTTTGGGAAAAGAGCAATTTCATGCTGCATTCACTTAATTCTGCAGTGTTAACACAGCATGATTTCACAGCAGCACCAGTGGTCATAGAGTCATGCCTTTTAAATGGATTGGTATGACAGATAAGATGAATGTGTTTATACCTTTCATCCACTGTGATTCTGTCAGCAGAATGCAAACAATATACATAAAATCAATGTCACAATTAAACCTTGTAATAGGAAATCTCAAATATATATTAGATGATATATATATATAGAGATATATATATATATATATATATATATATATATATATATATATATATATATATATATATATATATGTTTTTATATATATATATAAACCTGTTTAATAGATTTCATTATCCTTGGCAACTGTTTTTGACCTTGACCCTGATTTTTAAAAATGCTTTTAGATCTCCCATTCTCGCAATTGTATTGCCATTATATACTGATTTCCCAATCCCTGACCTCTAGTTAACAATAACCCTACTCAGTTAGACTCAACACAGCCAAGATCAAAACAAGCTTAGATTTTTCCTGATGATAATGGTCAGTTGATTACAAATACTGATTGAGAACTGTGATCAGCAGCATTGAATAGAAACTGCTTTACTGTAGTTCCAGTAGAAAACAATAATTCATGTAACTTTTACATGCTGATATGTACAATAACTCATTCTAGCACACAATCCAGCTATAGAGTCTAACTTATTTTGTAAAAAAAAAAACTATATATATATATATATATATATGTGTGTGTGTGTGTGTGTAATTGTCATTAGTTAGGACAGAAATGAGGTGGATATAAATGCTTAATCAGCTGTTAAACATGTTCATCTTATAATCATTATTTGGGGTGTAACGATTAATTGTATCGATGGATCATAATATTTACTCCACATAATTTATCATATTGTAATAAACGTACTGTGATACAAGACTAAAACCACAACATAGCAACTTGTAGTTGACCTGTTCATTCTTGAATGAAGACTAAGTGTGGTTTATAGTTCTTCCTGCCCCATTTAGTGTTTGTCTATCATTAAAATCATTATTCTGCATGTAGCCCGTCAGGCCCATCACATGTTTTGTGATACTGCACATATCTGTACATATCATATTGCAACCTGCATATCAGGATACATGTTGTATTGTTACATTAGTTTAACATCACAGCTCCATTTGTTAATTTTTTTACTAACATAGAACAGGTGAGAATAACATTTACTAATTTACGTTCCTAGAAATTGACACTTATATCATGTAGAATTTGTAGTACATAAGTATATAAACATATTTTCCACTCGGGTGGCATTTTTAATCAACAGCTATGTTTACGTGTCACATTTGTTCTTTCTTTTTTTACCTTTTCTTTTTTAGCTTTTCTTTTCATCTGGCACATTAAAATGATTGCTGATGCCATGTGAGAAAATTTCTAATTTTTTACTAAGTTGCAAGTTAGTTATGGACATGCATTCATGTACAGAAGAATGAACACATATATATTCCATTGCATTATTTAAGTCACAAACTTTTTTTATAAGTCTACTTGAAGTTAGTCATAGCACATGTTCTTCCATGTGTAATAGCATGCTAAAATTACACTTTATGAACAAAGATACAGTCTTCTTTGAGTACTATACAAATCCACAGACATTTGCTGACTTAAATAATTTAAGCTTAATCACATATCTAAATAATATGGGGACTTTAAATTTTTTTAGTAATATAAATATCCTAGGTAAAGGTCATAAAAAAGATGATTTATATAATTGTAGCAGATCAGCAAGTAATGTAAGATGCTATATCCTAGGAAGAAAATGCAGACTACTTTATATTTCTGAAACAGAAGCATAATACTGTTGAATAGGGTTGGGCTATTGTAAGTTGGAATGGCAGTGTATGATGAGATTCACAACATTTGGGTTATGTAATATAACTATGTAATTGCTAATTGGAAAGGTAATGTGCTTTGAGAATATGTCATTCAAAGAATCTCAGGCATTGGTGTGTCAAGGAAGAGATCCTGTGCCATATGCAGACCCAGTAAGGTTCCAGAAAGAGTTTTGAAAGTTTGGAAAGTTAAGGCATATTTACTTTCTCTTTCCACTTTAACTCCTGCACATATTCAGTCTAAACTGAGATCAGGACAAGGGCAGAAAATGAAAAGGGGAAAAAATGAAAACTGTTTCCCTAGTGGGTTGATGTAGTGCTTAAAGCTTTTGCACTTCAAGGCATTCTTCAATTTAGTGTACATCCATTTAGAACAAGCCTGACAGCCCTTTGGAAGACATACCGCACATGATACAGTATCTCAAAACATTTTCCAAGATTGTTTTTTGCACCCTGTGCCTAAAAATGGTGGCCAATTTCTATGGTTTCTTGTAGCACCAGGTGCTACATTTTAAAACATTATTATAATTCTTATGCTTTGGTGAACAGCGCGAGCAAAATGGCGAGAAACAAAATGTGTAAATTCAGATATGAAATTAAGACGCCATGGCCCAGATATTCAAAAAGTTTGTGCACTGCGTAGAAAGTTATGCACATCGCCGATGGCCGTTATGCTCAAAATATGCCATACTCAAAACTTCTTTTTGCGTGCCACAATTGTTTTTTCGCTGTGCACAAATATAATGTATGGATAGCGCAATTTGGCAGCAACCACAAAATCAGTTTTGTGACACGATAAAATAACGCTTAAAAAGCAAGCCTTAACTCTGCGCACATTACTCCAGCACTCACTTAACCAATCACCGGCGCTTTTCAAGGTAATACAACAATGGAAAAAACCCAGCGATCATACAAGGTTCTGTCCACATCTCTATAATGATTATATTCAAAAGAACAATTGTGTTAGCAGCATCACTAGTCTAAAATACATTGTGACAGGGTTTTCCTCGTGTCACGCGTGTGGGTAGCCGCTGTTCAAGCATACAGAGAGACAGAGGTGGTGTTGTTGAAAACGCCGACACAGGCGCGCAGGTTTTATTAACAAAAAAACAAACAGAAAACGAAAGTAAAATAAAGGTGGTCATGTGACGTTACCAGCGATGGTAACGCACAGAGGACTAATACAGCAAACTGTACAAAAAGTGCAAAATAAAACACAGTACAACAAACTATAAATCAAAATGTGCCATGAAAACGGCAGGCCTTGCAGCAGCCCCGATCACAGCGATCGCCATGCTTTTATACTGACACTCCGTTGACACGCCCACCCGCCTGCTGGAACAGCTGATTGCTTTCAGCTGCTGCTCCACACAGACGGGTAATCGTCCCCAGCGGAGCGCCACAGCAGATAAACAATTAAATCAATATTAACAATCAACACAAACATACAATAAACTACATATTTCATTGTACAAGGCTTACGCTTTGCCACATACATGTTTTAAAAATATATTAAGGGAAGCTACAATCATGGACCGAAACAAAACGAATCACTTTCCCAAGCAAGCTTTCTTGGTGCTGAAAGAATAACTCCCAAAACAGAATCAAGAATAGAGCACGGTATCATAGTACATACCTTCGATATGAAACAGACCGGGCCGGCAGAAACTAAACAACTACCAGTATCCAGACAAGCAACAGCGGTTTGATAAGCGGGATCACGGCTACTGAGAGAAAAAAAAAAACAGATGGTACTGTAACAGAAAACAAGAAAGATAGAAAATGTAAATTAATTAGAATAGGTAACATACGCATATTTAAGAACATAAGAACATAAGAAAGTTTACAAACGAGAGGAGGCCATTCGGCCCATCTTGCTCGTTTGGTTGTTAGTAGCTTATTGATCCCAAAATCTCATCAAGCAGCTTCTTGAAGGATCCCAGGGTGTCAGCTTCAACAACATTACTGGGGAGTTGATTCCAGACCCTCACAATTCTCTGTGTAAAAAAGTGTCTCCTATTTTCTGTTCTGAATGCCCCTTTTTCTAAACTGCATTTGTGATCCCTGGTCCTTGTTTCTTTTTTCAGGCTGAAAAAGTCCCTTGGGTCGACACTGTCAATACCTTTTAGAATTTTGAATGCTTGAATTAGGTCTCCGTGTAGTCTTCTTTGTTCAAGACTGAACAGATTCAATTCTTTTAGCCTGTCTGCATATGACATGCCTTTTAAGCCCGGAATAATTCTGGTCGCTCTTCTTTGCACTCTTTCTAGAGCAGCAATATCTTTTTTATAGCGAGGTGACCAGAACTGAACACAATATTCAAGATGAGGTCTTACTAGTGCATTGTACAGTTTTAACATTACTTCCCTTGATTTAAATTCAACACTTTTCACAATGTATCCAAGCATCTTGTTAGCCTTTTTTTATAGCTTCCCCACATTGTCTAGATAAAGACATTTCTGAGTCAACAAAAACTCCTAGGTCTTTTTCATAGATTCCTTCTCCAATTTCAATATCTCCCATATGATATTTATAATGTACATTTTTATTTCCTGCGTGCAGTACCTTACACTTTTCTTTATTAAATGTCATTTGCCATGTGTCTGCCCAGTTCTGAATCTTGTCTAGATCATTTTGAATGACCTTTGCTGCTGCAACAGTGTTTGCCACTCCTCCTACTTTTGTGTCGTCTGCAAATTTAACAAGTTTGCTTACTATACCAGAATCTAAATCATTAATGTAAATTAGGAATAGCAGAGGACCTAATACTGATCCCTGTGGTACACCGCTGGTTACCACACTCCATTCTGAGGTTTTTCCTCTAATCAGGAAAAACCTCAGAATGGAGTGTGGTAACCAGCGGTTGTCATTTGTGTGACACCTGTCAAAATTATGGCGACAGAAGTAGAGAAATCATGAACTCACACAACAAACAGCACAGCATAAATACATCTGTTTGAATTCCGTAGAATCTGTGATGGCCCTTTAAAATATTTAGCTTATTAGCCATGCAAATTCCTGTGATAATGGTAAACTTAAGATACAAATGTATGCATGTGTGCAAATTTAAGATGTTTAAGCACAAAATGATTTGAATTGCTCAGAAGGCCAAATTTGAATGAAAATGGCTAAGTTTTAGGATAAGCGTGATAGGCTTGCAATGCAATCCCTTACATGCATTCAGCTAAGTGCCCAATCCTCAGCAACACTGGCAAAGGGCCGCAGTGCCCAAGGGCTCAATCCGTAAAATATCCCTGTAGTTGCATTCTCCAATGTCATGTTGACACTTATCCAGTTATCAGGTCACTACAATATATTTTTACTTAAGTTATATGCTGAATAGCCTACACTATCCTGTGGTCCGTTGTTTCATTTCTCCATTTAGTAGCTTATTTATATATTAGTTGGGGTGGGCATGCAACTTGGGGGGTGCCAATTCTAATGATGTGTGTTGAGCTTTGATTCTGCATTCCATGTGCAGACTTGAGCGTAGACTTGTCTGAGGAATATTGGTATGTACTGTACACCTATGATAGCTGCTTGACAGGGTATTGTTAATAGTTCATTATCGTGTAGTATCCCAATTCTGCGAATTCACGCGTAGCTCTTGTGCATTTCTGCTATGTTGGTAATGAAAGTGCAGGTGGTTTTACGAGGCACAAACACATTTGCGAATTGAGCAAAAAACTATTTTCCAACTTCAGGCAATTGTCTTGTGCCTTGTTGGAAAATATCAGTTTTTGTGCAAAAGCACAAATTTTGCAAGGGGATTATGCATTGCTTCAAATATCTGGGCCATAGTCTACTTTTTCTATTACCATGTTTAGCTAATGGTAAATACCTGTTTGTACAGGAGCTCTTATTTGATTTACTTACTTGATTCTAATCATTTACATCAATAAAAGCTGTCTTCACTTAAAATAAACAAACACAAAGAAAGTTGCAAATTACTATACACATATAATTACTGGACAAGTAAATTACAAATTGATTTTATATTATTTTGAAACAGATTGGAAATGGGATCCTGGTCTTCTGAGTTTGTTTACAGTGTCTCCCAGCATACTTTGCTTTATTGCTGCATCTTAGCTGTTAGTCTGGGAAACCTGGTTCTTAGATATAAAGATATCCCACTGTTTATCTGCACCTTGTTTCTTGTAATTTGTTAGCTTCTGTAATATATTCATGTTATTAGATAGAGATCCATGTGGACCCATCAGTGCAAGTACATACTGTACTATCTTTTATGTTTTACAGCTAATATTAGTTGTGATTTACCAAAAAAATAAATAAATACTAAGCTTATTTAAGAAATAGAAACAGTAGATGGAAGAATGCCTTTGTGTTGTTATACCTGCCCTTTTAACTATATTCACATCATACTGGCACTGCAACATGGAATATTCATTCTATTTTGAATAATGTGGTGCAAAGGGTTTTAAACATTCCACCTTAGGAAAATATGAGCACTTTTAAAAAAGTGTCTGTAGTCAGAAACCTGCTCTGCAGTGTTCTCCAGCGTTCTACTGTGCAGTGAGATCATGGACAATGTGTTTATCAAAATACATACTCATCCAACTATTAAAACAATCCTATTCATTAGTAATGAAAGCTAATAACATGTATTGTACAAGTGTAGCTAGTATACCTTTTAATTACTGTAATGTGATATTTGTAACTATAATGCAGTCACCAAAGTTCTAAAGGATATTCTAAATCAATTATCAAAGCAAATTGAAGCTTTATTGTAGAATGTAACGTGAACAAATAAGTACAGAAATACACATATACATATATATATATGTAAACTTGTCCCAACAAAAACGATTATAGAATCATTTGTGTATTGTGTACTACTATACACTTACAAACTAATGTATTTATTAAATTGCAGGTATTTTCCTTTATCATTTTTGCTGTCAAATTGCTGCTGAAGTTAAATAACTCTGCTGCAGCAGCAGTGCATCACAAGACTGTATTTCAACATGCTTAAATTGAATTTGGAGTTCAATAGAACTGAATATCATAAATAAATACTAATCTGAGAGGCTGCCTGACCTCTATTGCCTCAGATTTGCATGACGTCCCTGTAGCCCTTCATCTCCATTGATTTGATAGGCCAGCTTGCATTCAATAAGCATCTGGCTTTAATAGGTGCCTGTCCCCAGCCTCTTTAGCTCGCTGGATTGTGCAGACCGAGAGACACAATCATTCTACCTGCCAGGATGATTCACACACCATATGTCTTTTCAGAATCCCAACTTAGCCGTTTGCAGGGCAATGTCCTGCTTCATTTAAAAAATGATGAGTTGGCTTCACTAATCTAATCTAATTGCTTCACTAATTCGTCGCTTCAGAATTTGCCATTTCTGTGAACATTTCTGATAGTAATAATTTATTCTTTCACATGTGCTATGAATAGACTCTTGCTCCCAAGCTAATGAATTTCATTTTCTTTCCTCACCAGCAGGAAGTACATGCCATAGCAGCACATTTCCTGCAGCTGTGCGAACACCTACCCTGATGATGCAGCCCTCATTGGATAGCAAACCTTTTATGTCCTTTCCTATGGATACTAGTTCTGCTGTTGGACTCTTCCCAAATTTTAACACAGTAAGTACATGTCTGATTTTGTTGCTGTTGTTTTAGATGCTGTAATGCCCCAGTGTGTGAAGTCTGTCTTGTAAAATACAGCATGTAGTCATTTTTGTATTCATTAATATTTGTTCCAAGTTTGTGAACTGCGTTTATACATTGTTCTATCCCATTTGGGACTGTGTTTAAATAACATATTGTTTTCATTGCTGCAAACATCTTTTGAGCTTTCTATCAACCGATCTTGTTTTCAAAATCATTATCCTGCTTCTTCCAACAACTGCAAAGTGTTTGTGCTGTCACGATGCTGCCTGCATGCTGAAAGACCAGCACAGAATACAGCTACAGACATTGACCACCCAGCCCCCACCCCCCCAAAACTAGGGTGAACAAAATTGATTTCAGGCTTTATCTACCCGAAAGCAGTTTTCATTTTGATGGCAGATGCTGAGTGTGGATTAGAGATTGATGTGACCTGAAATAGGGTAAGAAATAAATGTTCTTCCTTAACCCTTTACCAGCTAGAATATGCAGACTCCCTTTTTAAGAAGGCATCTTTCAAAAACAAAATGCAATAATAATTTGAATTGATTATTATTATTATTATTATTATTATTATTATTATTATTATTATTATTATTATTATTATTATTATTAGTATTATTATTATTATCAATATCAATAATATATCCCTTATCCCTAGCATCTAGGCATTTAACTAATATCTTGATAATCTAATGAACATTCACAAAATAGTTTTTTTTTTTTTTTTTTTTTTTTACATATGCACAGCTATGGCCAAAAGTTTTGCATCACCTAGAATTTTAGAATTCAGACATAATTTAAAAAAATATAGTATAGTATTTCATTTTAGGTCTTTGAAATGTTATATTTGTTTTTTCATTAAGTAGCATATATGCAAAAATGTAAAGCGCCATGTAATTCAATATGTTAAATTAACATTATTCAGCAGATTTAATTTGACTCTTTCGTGATGCCAAACTTTTGGCCATAGCTGTATATACTATGAGTAACACATTTAGTCTGTGCCTCTTACTTGTTAAATCACAAACTTTAACAGAATAATTTGATTGTTTTTCATATTATATTCAGCCAATTAATGTCAAATATATATATATGCTAGGAATAGGAATGAATACAAATACGATTTAAACATCCCCAAAACAATCTGAAGTTAATTAGGCTGGTTAAAATGACATCAGAGCACCAATGTTTTATATCAGCGTTGCCTATAATATCTTCCGAGAAGTACTGGCTCAGTTATGTCAGATAAATCTTTGCCAAGATAGCTGTATTTATAGTGGCACCTTTTCTAGGCAACAGGTACCTATCGGAAAAGAAAAAAGAAAACAAAAACGTTACCTGTACTGTAACAAACCCAAGCAAAATGAAGAAAAGGACATTTATAGTTTGATAATATAATACACTAGTCCTCCACTAATTAGAAGCATAGTTATCTGGCCACGTAAAGTTCCTAAAGCTGGTCTGGTTTGTAATGTGTGGTGGAGACATTTTCCAGAGAGTAAATAAAATAAGTGTAACTTTTTATATTACCCTAACATTTTAGTATTAGTAGTATGCATCAATTTAATCCAATACTTTTTGTAAAGGAACAGAACATTCCTAACATTTTCAATAGTGGCCAAACACGGTTACATTTTGAAATGCATGCAAGTTAGCATATAGTTTAATTCTTTATAATAGGAGCTATTGAAGACAAGGATTCAGAATACTGTAGCCAGGATGTTTTGAACAGTGACATTATCAATCCCTCTGGAATAGACACTGCAGTAGTGTAGAGCAGGTGTTACAGTTCAAGCCTCTTAATAATTCAATGTACTGGCAAGAGTCAGGTTCAAGTAGACTGCTGTTTGGAAATTGAATACAGGCAATCTCTTATTAAAAGTGGAGAACTAAACCGGTTTTACATCCCCACTAAATACATTAATGTTTAAACAGCAGAGCCTTGCAAGGTACTGCATGCTGCCCCTTGTTTACTTAGCAAGCAGTGTTTCAGTTAATAGTCTCTTTCACTAGATGAATGTCAAGGATAATCTAAAACCTGCCTCAACACTGTTGAATGATATTAACTTTTTTTTCCATTCAGTTGTACACTTTTGTATATGTGTTGAGCAACTATCAACAAGATAGACCTGTTTGACAGCAGTGTGCCATTTCAGTGGATGGTCAGTACATACGCATTATTGGTGCATGATAGTTGCATCTATTTGTTCAGCACTGCAGATTGTGATTGTAATCAATAAAGACATACATTATCAAAACAATGGAAGATGTGAACCTAGCCAAAAAAACACAAAAAAAATTGTGTTGCATAGAAGGTGAAAAACAAAACACATGCCATTTAAAATGCTAAAGCACAATTTATATCATATCGTATCTGCACTGTATTATAAATGCTATGTATTATAAATGAAATGCTATTAAAATTATCAAGGTGATGTAAGGGTGTCTGGATGTCCAGTTTGTGTTTTAGTTTAACCTCGAGGTAGACCAGTGGTTGGTGCAGAATTTAAATACCTTCTACTTCAAGCTGCATCTTTGTCTTTGTTTAACCTGCCAAAAAATAAACTGGCTGCTGCCTGAGATTTGGAACATAGTCTTTTTTAACTTCTCCATCCTTGGAGCAGAAGAGCTCTGCATTCATTTGAAAAATAAATAAATAAAATACTCATTTTGGCTGACCTGCAGCCCAACTAAAGTACTGAGGTTATTTATTTTGCTAAATACTGTACATTCTCATGTTTTAAAACAGAGACTTATTAACCTAGAAGAGAGACAAGAAACAAGTGTGTAATTTAAATCCATTGGATAGTAACAGTCTGCCACATAATGCCTATCAGTAGAAATGTTAATTAATGTTGTTAGCATGATAGAAAAAGCCAGTCTTTAAGTCTAATGAATCAATATTTGGAAAGTATAGCTTTCCTTAAAATAGTAGCCAGATGGCCTAATAAATGTAGACTAGGACCTGTGAAGTGGTATCTTTCTGGATTCTGAAATGCATAGAAGTGTTCTCAAACCTAAAATGAACATTACTTTTGAGAATGAGAAGTTCACATAATAATTTTCAGCAAAGTCAATTATAATTATATTTTGAATTTTAATATTTGCTGATAGTAATTCTGTTTATTTTAGTCCTTTTCCCAGTATTGTCACAGATCTAATTAAAGTATCTTTGGCTTTGTGATTGGGTATGCAATCATGCTGATCAAGTGAGGGCCCTTTATCCTCTGATTTTAAGCAGACTTATTAATTAATGTCTTCCAACAAGCTGTAATCCACACAAGCTGTGAGTAATGTTATATTGATTCTTAATTTTGTAAATTCGTTACTCTCGTCATGACCAATTGACAGCCTGCTCTCTGTTGTTTGTGAAAGAACATCAAATGCTTTGAGGTAATCATGAGCTCTGGTCTCTAGAGATCTCCAGCAGCATGCTGTTTTGTTGTGCATTTGTCCTTGCACTGCTACACAGCTTTGTGCTGGCTGAGCCTCTTCTGCATTCCCAGTGCAGCCTATTCAAAGTCTACATTTGAAATAAATACAGGGTGGAATTTTTGCATCCTTCAGTTGGTCAGAAAACGGAATTTGTGTTTTTTTTTTTTTTTGTTTGTTTTTTTTTTTTTTCTGGGGGGAGGGGGGGTGATATAATGGACAACCTCGAGGTGCAAAAGGTATTATTTTTAAACTTTTCATTTCTTTTCTTTTTTTTCAACATGGTAAATCTCTACTGCTGTATGCACTGTTGTATGCAATATACCTTCTAACTCAACACACATTATTTTCATTATGGAAATCATTGAATGCGGATGGTATACACATTTTCTAATAAAACATTAGTGTACTAAAATAGTTGACCATAAAAATCAAATTTTTAAAATAAGCTGTCTGATCAGGGCATACAGGGTATCTATATATTCTGTTGAGGGTTAAAATATCTTGATATGGTTTTAGAATATCCCTACAGATGTGAACTGGAATGTATTAGTTGCTTTCCAATTGCTCACATACAACTAATTCCAAGCTGGGCAGTCTCAAAAGGGACCTGAATTTTATTCTGCTAGTATTATGCATACAGTTTTATTTTATTTCTGTACCACTGCCCTGTATCTTGTTTTTTTTTCAAGTCAAAAAGCAGTCTGATGATGTTTACCTAGAAAAATGAGCAAATAGCATGTAGAAATTGCAAATGTTAATACATTCAGTTGTATCTTTATCACTGCCAAAACACAGTTTATTGTTTACTAAGTCATTTTAAATTTAAAATGCAGATTCTGTGAATTATGTATTGTTTGTAATTAAAAGAACTAGATTGGTTTGTATGACTATAATAATTTAATGGAACTGTTTCACAGGTTGTTTTTTTTTTAAAAGCTTGTTAACATTTTATTGCAGGCCTGGTCCTGTCTTTAAAATTTGTATTAGTTTTTTTTATTTTTTTTTATTTTGCTTTCACAAAGGACCGTCCATATTCTGTGGTTTTTAAACATTATAATCAACAGCATTTCCATTATGAATTATAGTGTTTTTTTTGTTTTTTTTAACACATGCAAGTGCTATTTAAGCTGACATCAAATCTCTCTAATAAATGCTCAGCTAGACTGTTTTGTATTAAGTGTTCTGTTCTGATGTTTGACCTCCAGATGGATCCTGTACAGAAAGCAGTAATTAACCACACTTTCGGAGTGTCTAGTCCTCCAAAGAAGAAGCAAGTTATTTCCTGCAACGTATGCCAGCTTCGTTTTAATTCAGATGTGAGTACAGTATTCTTACTGGTGGGTTGCTTACTACTCTTGTTTTGCTGTATTTATCATTTACGTATACCATTTATACATTTTTTTTTCACATCCACCTTGAAGGTGAAGGTTCAAATTAAAGGTGATCTGAGGCACATATGTTAACCAACCCAGTTAAAACAATCAATAACTCTCTTGTATTTGGCTTTGGGTGTTCACTTTCATTTAGTATTAAATATTGTATGATCAGTGTATAAGGCAACAAATAATCGTCATTGGTCTAATCATCTGAACATGTTTAATCAACTTACATTTTTAACTTTCAAACTTGACAGGTAGAAAGGGAATGATGGCTACAATTCTGTAATGGCCCTGTATTCAAAGCTCAGGGTGGATGTTGTTCTTTAGAATTGCTTAATGATGATGAAAATGGTAATTCATTACTTAAGTAATTGCTGTGTTTCCAGGGGTGGTGCCTCAACAGTAAAAAACACTTAAAAGAATTGTGCCGTCAGTCTGAAGTTCAAATATAATTTTTTTCTCCAGTAACTGGAATAAACTGTGTTTAAAAAGATGTTGCACATAGTGTACAGTTTATTTTGTAAACAGATTTCTATATGTAATCATTTAAACATATTCTCTAAGATTGTACATAATTTTGAATATCAGGGATGTGTTTATGGGTCTTAGTGCACTGACATGCCTTGAAGTATACATGCTAGTGGCCTATAAATAAATACAGGCTATCAGTGTCAAGTGTATTGAATCCAGGCAAGGGTATTAATCTCTGAGTCAGTAGGCACAGCTTAGGAAAACATGAGGGAATGCATCATTATAACAAAGCCTGTTCTGCAGTACTAGTATTCTTTTGTTCCCGGTCTTGGCATGCAACTGCTCCTGACTGGAAAATGAATGCTGATTTGGTAGATTTCTTTTTTATCATCCCTAACTGTGTCTATGCATTTTGAGATTTAAAGAATTGACTGAGAACATTTTAATTCAGGTGGTGAGATACAATGCATGTATTAAACAGAGCAGTTGAGGTGACAATTAGTATAAGTAAACCGTTTACAGAGTTTTACGTGTTTTTAGGTTCATTGTTTGGGAGGCACTGTAATTAGATACCATGTTTTCTTGTGCTTTGATTTTCTTTTGGCACTGATGAAACCATTTAATTTACGATGGACGGCAGCAGTGGCATTGAGACCATTACTATATCCCTCCCACTGTGAACTTTCATTCCTTAGAATTAATAAATAAGAGGAAGAAGACAGTTGGAAAGTTCTAGTTTTTTGTGGCCTACGTTTAATGCTCTTATTTTATCCTGTCTAACCATGACAATGTGCTAAACAAGCCTAAATGTTGTGTTTCTGTTTTGAGAAATGACTGCAGTAATTGTGATTGCTGGTGTCTCTACAGTGCCAACAGGGCAAAATGCACAACAGTAGTATATCGTAACAGGTATAGTGCAGTATAAAAAAGGTGAAAGTATCTAACAGTAAACTGTCCTATATAAATCTCGGCACAGAAATCAATTATATCACACCATGTGTATTGTATGCCAGTGAGGTAAGATAAAGGTGTATTGAACTCACTTCTACTGTAGTCTAAAGTCTTGGAGAAGCCAGAGAATAATAAAAAAAGAACATAATTCAATATGTTCTAAAACTGTTTTCATTTTAGTGTAACCTTCATAAAGCTGTAGCTATATAAAGTAGCTGAGAGCTTTTTGTTCTTGCCTGCTAAAGTAATCTTTCTTGTATGTGAAAATTGAAACATGTAATTTAATCACCTTCATCTTGGAGAGCTGTTATTTCATTATGTCATTCTCAATTGGCACACAGTACCAGGAGTGGGTAGCATGTGGTGTTTGCACTGAATCCCCTGAGCTTTGATGAAGCCTTACATGAAGGACAAAGCCTGTTGCTGTTGTTTTCTATTGGAAGTTTAAGACACAAGTTTTACCGGGCACTTTAACATACTGTTGTATAGCCAACAGGTTCAATTGTAGGCCGCCACGGATCAGATTAGCTTAACTGATCTATCAATCGACAGATGTTGAGCGTAGAAACAAGAGTACATTATTAGTCTTTCTGTAAGCACAACACAATCAGTTTTAATCTAATTGATCTAATCTAAAAATATCCATCAAGACTTTCAATAAAGATCTCATTTTCCATAATTAAAGGTATTCATTGCTTGAGTGAGGGAATGTATTGAAGCAGATAGACGGTAATTAAAAACACAAATCTCCAAATGTAACATTCTGATTTACTAGAGACTAATGGCAAAATTATACAGTAATTTTAATGTCAGACAGTAGACATTATTTGAACCATATTAAGTGTAGTAACTAAAGTTTTAATATCAATGTTCCATAAATTACCTAAATTTTAACTGACCCAATTTGGGTTTAGTTCAAGTTTTCAATTAGGTGTAGTTAAATGGACTTGATATCATGGTTTCATAACATTTTTTTTACCTGATTTATTGTCCTGTTCTGTTTATTTCTTGTTTGTCTGTTGTTTATCCTTAGATCATTAACAGAAATCAAGTCTTAACCATGTTTCATCACAATTATATAAGCAGACCCTGAGATATACAGCATGCAGAACTCTAAGGGACATGCGTCACCAGAGACTTGCATCCCCAAGAAGGGTGGTAATTAAAGCTTGGGAAAGTCTTGGTACTGCAGCTGTAGCTTTGATGAATCTATTTCTCACTATATAGTGGTACAAGCCACACAGAGGGACATGTATTTTGTTTTTTTCTTAAAGTACTAGCAGCAACCTTTCTGACTCATGATTCTAATTGTTATGTATGCCAGTAGCATTAAAAATATATATGTTTTTAATTGTGCAATTACCCTGCATGCAAAACCACAGGCAATTCAAGTGCCAGGTTCATGAAATGTATTTTCTGATAGTGTATTTTAATCTAACTTTCAGATTCAGTTGTTTTTTTTTTTATTCTCTTTGTTGATTTTATATATATATATATATATATATATATATATATATATATATATATATATATATATATATATATATATATATATATATGAACTTCAACTTGACTATCTACAGTATTACACATTGTGAAATACCTGCAGTGCCTAAAATAGAATGCACTGTACCGCACATGACTGTTGAATATGCCATGCAGCTAGAATCACTGACATGTTATCTGTAATACAGTATATTAAACTGCATCACTCTGTTGACAACCTGTAGTCACAATGAGCAAGACATCTGATCTCCCTGTGCACAAATGACTGATGTTTCATTCAGATTTGTGTAAAAGGTGATGGTTCCATGGGCCATTCTGGAACAGACTTTTGCATCCAACTTCTCTAAAGGAAAAGAACACATTTCTGTAGTAAGTCTATAATTGTATCTAGTCCTTTATTGCAGGTATAAAATAATATATATTTAAAAATATATACACACTGCAATAAAATAAAAATATATCTCTGCACACTGAACTACAGTATAGCATGTTTAAAGTATTTAATACTCATGTCACTACTATGAAAGTGGTTTAAGCTTATTTGCAGTTAAGCAATATTTGCAGCAGAGATATATTGTAAGCTGTTTGAGTTACAACTCTCCACAGCAGCATTTCCAAACTGTGGGTCACGACCCCAAGTGGAGGTCAGTGGATTGAGTCGCGAGACTCTACCTCGGTATATCTCCTGCTTGCTCACTGCAAGGAATAGCAGCCTCTCTGTTCAGTGTGACAACCTATCTTACAGGCAAGCCTGTATAGGCTCTACTGATCTCCACCAATCACATAACTCCATTACAAAATACATCCCTCCCACACGTTAGTCTCAAATGCACTGGAAGACACCCCATTCCACCCTCGGTTTGATTTGTTTATTGTTATAGAAGAGCGCGATGGATTTTTTTGAGTATGGCTTTACCAGTGTTTTTTTGTGAAAAACGAAGAAAAGCCAAAATGCTTAATATGTCACAAGGTGTTATCTAGCGAAAGCATGAAGACAAATAAATTGCAGCAACACTTGGAAACCCTTCACAAGGAATATGTGGGGAAACCAAAATCATTTTTCCAGCGAGGGTAAGAGGGCCATTCAAATCAACAAGAGTAATTCAAGAGGGCCTTGTTCGTCTCTGATCAAGCTCAACGAGCATCATTTGAGGTGAGCCACCGCATCACACAGGCCAAGAAGCCTCACACAATTGAGGAGACTTTAATTTTGCCCGCTGCAGTTGATATGGTAAGCATAATGTGTGGCGAAACTGAGGTTAACAAACTCAGAGCCATACCTCTCTCCAACAACACTGTGAAGCGAATGAAAGCAGCAAATCAAGAAAACACACTGGTGGAACATCTGAAAAACATGGATGCTTTTGCACTTCAAGTCGATTTGAGAACAGAGGAGCGCTATGCACACTTCTTAGCTTTTGTGTAATATTTATAGGAGGGTGCAATTCTCAAAGACATTCTGTTCTGTCTCCCTCTTCCAGGACATGAGATTGCACAATAAATATTCAGTGTACTACATTGCTACATAAAGGATAATGATATCCCGTTCGATTGTATGGTGGGTTTTTGCACAGACGGAGTGCCGTCTGTGGCAGGTCACAAAGCAGGG
Organism: Polyodon spathula; assembly: GCF_017654505.1. NCBI lineage: Eukaryota > Metazoa > Chordata > Actinopteri > Acipenseriformes > Polyodontidae > Polyodon > Polyodon spathula. The sequence continues at coordinate 15,259,069 of NC_054544.1, forward strand.
CTGCGCGTCTTAGTTGCTCCGTCTGCACTGTGGACATACTGCATGATCCACAGAGAGCATCTGGCAGCTAAAGATTTTAGCACAGAGCTAGGTCAAGTCTAGGTGAGGCCAAATCCATTGTGAACTACATCAAGCCTCGCCCTGTTCTTGCACACCCGTTTGCAAAACTCTGTGAAGACATAGGGTCCAATCATAATTGAAATTCACTAGCTGTCAAGAAGGGTACTAGAACGATTTTTTGAACTGAGGGAAGAACTGCTTGCCTATGCGATGGACTGCAAAAAAAAAAAAACAATGTTGGTTTTCTCTGTGATCAAAATGAGACGTGCCTTAGATATATTTGCAAAACTGAATGAACTGAATCCAGGTTTGTAAGGAAAGAACACTAACGTCTTTCAGATGAGTGATCGAGTCACATACTTTGTGAAAAAACGGCTTTCTAGAAGAATAATCTTTTGAAGTCAAACTATGAATCCTTCCCATAGCTTTGCAAGTTCCTGGATGAAGTGAAATTATTCAGCCTCCCACACAGGTCATGACTGAGCATCTCAGCCAACTGGAGACAGTTTACGTCCTTTTTCCACGACTCAGGGCAAAATACGATTGGGTGCAAAACCCCTTTCAGTGTACTTCTGATGCTATGGATTTTCCAGCAGCTAAAATCGAACAGATAATTGACATTTCCTGTGATCGACTCCTGCAAAGAACATATGCCCAACATTCTCTACCGGAGTTCTGTTTCAGTGTCAAGAATGAATATCCTGCACTCTCAACACGTGCCTTAAAACTGATAGTGCCATTTGCCAACACTTACTTGTGTGAAGCTGGATTCTCCGCACTGGTGTGCATCAAGTCTCGAAATCAAACCACTGTGGATGTGACAGTTTCAATCACACCGCTGGATTTTGAGAAGCTCACGTGTCACAGTAGACTTGATGTGTACATTAAATAATGTTTTAATGTATTGGTTTCTGTGTTTATTGGCATCTTTCTTGCTTTAGTTGCTTTCTGGGGTCATGTACATTTTTTAAGTCCCAGAATTATGTTGTGCAGGAAAAAAAAAGTTTGGGAACCTCTGCTCTACAGTATAAAACATCACTATGCAATCAAATTACGTAGGGAAATAATAATTCATTGTATTCCATTATTGCACAGCACTTCAGGCTTTGCTACACTTTGTATATCAACTAGGCAGTGTCTTAGTAGAACAGTTGTATCAAAGGAAGAATTTATGAACTAGGTATTCTGGTAGTTATTAACTTTTGCTGGTGGATTTTAATAGCTACTACATCTGCAACTGCTTGTAAACACCTGCTTTATAAGCCTTTGTTTGCCAACTCTTGTTCAGGCTCCTGCCAATTGATAAACTGCAAATGTGTTCTGAGTTTGACATTACAAAACTGTAGGTAAGCCATTTAATGAAATGCTACAGTATATATGCACTCAGCTCTCACATCCAGGGTTGGACAATAGCTGTGATATTATGATCCCATTCCTTTCCTTTTTTTGTTTGATGTAAAAACAGTCTAGTCAATTCTAAAAGTATTCCTGTCTCTATGAATAAAATGCTAAAGTCATTACAGAAGCTATATTTTAAAACACCCTCCCAGGCAAATATTACTGTATGATAACATTTATTTTGATAAAATGCAAATCAGTTTAATTCTAAGCTCTGTATTCATTCAGAGGTTCTTGTTTTGATAATATTCTGGCTGTATTTTTTGTATTAGTCTTAAGATCTCATTCCTTTAGGATTCTCGGTTCCTCCAGCAATCTTTTTTTTTTTTTTTCAAATAAAATTAATTACCAAAATTAGGAGAATGGTCAAAGAATGAGAGCCAAGGAAATGGACCATCTCTATCTGACATTCTGTGAGATCTTATCTCCAGTTAGCTGTGCCATCTGAAATAAGTCAGAGGATGAAACTGTGGCCCAAATCCAACTTAGCTGAATACCTCCATGCCTTTTAAATGAAACAAACCTAACAAGCCGACAAGGGAAGTCTGCATAAACCGTAATGCTTTTATTAAAGATGAATGCTACCTAACGGATCGGATTTAGCTACGAGCGTGTAACTACAGTAATAGAAGCCTGAAAAAATGTTTTAAATAATGCTTGGCTAGTTTGTTTGAGTTTGCAGTTTGAGTGTGCTATGCTAACTGATAGTTTTATTATCACGCTGTTTGCCTTTTAAATGTGATACAGCCTAGTTTGAAAGGCATTAGAAGATTGAGAGGTAACAAGATAAGAAGAGTTGAGATGCAGTGATGACTACTTTCCAGGTTAAGGTTTCCAGCAGCAATTAGCTACAATGAGGTATGATTAATTCAAAAAGTGAACATTTTTTTCCAGATAAGAGGGTAAGCAGTAGTCTCGGGATACTGATGGACAAAGATTAGAAGTCTAAGAAGGGTAGAGTGGATAAAGTCAGTCTTCTACAAACCCCAAAGAAAGGCAAAATAAACTGAATTTGATTTCTTTTTTGAATTGCTATCAGGTTTTTTAAAACTGCATGAGTTACAAAACAGTATACATGTTTTAAATAAAAACAAACTTCAGCTATGGGTTAATATAGAACTGTAAAGAGCAAGATACATTATGGAAAGGCAGTACCATATTTAAATGCACTGTTATGTGTTTCTGTTGTATTTACTGTCGTGCAATCCAAAGCAGACCTCGGTTTAGATCAAGGCCTAAATAATTAGCCCTGATAAAGAGAAAAGACCCTTAAAAACTAGCTCAACAGTGATCTGAGAGTGTGATTGGAAGTTTATGTCAACATGATTACTATTCTAGCTGTGGACAAAATTGAGAGAGAGTGCATTTAGATTGAAAAAAGTGAAAGAAAAGCCAATACTTTTGACAGTTGGTGTAAATACACAGGACATTCATGTGGCTTAATTGGCTCATTGATTGTGGAGTGCCAGTGATTCAGCAGAAGAGGCCCTGCATTGAGTACCCTAGGAGTCTGTCTAGTTAGAACGAGGGGATATAAATGGGTTTCAACATTTTGCCATTACTTGTGAGAAAAATTATTTGATAGATACCTATGTTGACAGTGCAGGAGCTGTTTAAAGTATAGTATATACAGGGTGATTAGAAAGTTTACCACATCAACACACCATATCATTGATGTGGCATACTTACCTTCTAATCACCATGTTCTTTAATGTAGTGCCTAGACATTTGTAAATGGGGACTGGAAAAGATAAACTAATTCCAGTGGTGTTTTAATTCATATAAATATATATTTTTAATTCTGTAGTACATTAAGCAGCTAAAGAAGCTATAATAGTGTATGGATTTGTTTGTTTTTAACAGGTCTCATGTACAATAGATGAGGAGGGAATGGAGTGAAACAGAGGGAGTAGTAGGGTAATACTGATATTGCAGGCAGCATTTTTGCAAATATCAGAGGAAAGGCTTAGTAGCTCCCGATGGGCAAGTAAGTCTTTCTCTCGAGTGCGCTTACACCTCCTTTGTTGTAGTATTTTACCTTTGCAAACAATGTATTAAGAGAGCATGTACTCATTTTTACATTTGTGCAGAGTTATGGATCTACTGTGATATTTTAAATCCCCCCCCCAAAGCCTGTGCTTTTTACTAAAATATTATAGAGCAACACAACATTTTTAAAGAGCCAGTATGCTTCCATCATGTAACTATAACCACATATTTTCTAAATGGGAAAATTATTTACGGTATTCCGATAAGTTTCAACAAGGAATTTAACCAAGCTGAAAGCTTACTACATACTGCCTCTTTAAACAAGGAGAGTGATACAATCAGTGTATACTTTATATTTTGATGTATGGTGCTGTTGTATATGAATATGTTCAGTTATGTTTTGTCACTTGAATGAAATGTTTAGCTCTTAAGGTGACTGATGGTGCAATCAACATTTGTAGTGGTTAAAGAAACACAAATTGAACTTTGTGTTCTCTTGTCTTGCTTGTGCCATTTCTGCATACTGTTTGCATATTCATAACCTGCTTCACTTGACAAAGTGAGCCACATCCAGTGTCCCTAGTTATGATTTAGTCTTATGCCTTTGAATTGTATTTGAAACCTGTAGCACTGTGCTCTTAGTAGGCACTTGTGTCATTACATAATAGCATGCTTTTTTTCTATGACTTATCCCTGTTTGAATTAACAAATCATGATATTAACTGTGGGAGTTAATATATTTCTTTCAATAGAGGCACCCTAAAATTACAAGTTTTAACATAATACCACACCAAAATAAGTATTGTTGTTTTTTCATCTCTACATCTGTTGTTTTGTTTAGATCATCTTCAGTGTGGCATATGGGGCTGTTTAAACTTGAACCTTTATTTTCATGTCAGTTGCGATTTAATGCTTCCGCAGTTGACGGATTCTATAATACATTTCATATTGCATTGTTTTGAAGCAAAGACTAGATAAGTGGAGCTACAGTACTGATAGATTTGCTGCAATGAAATTCCAAACATAATTTTGAAAGCCAATCTATGATAAATAAGGCAGTCGTGAACTATTTCCTTAACATAAACCTCCTGAAAATTAAAATAGTAAAAAAAAATTGCAGCATAGCTCCGAGATGTATGAGTTTATTAATCTGAATAACATTGTCAGTTTAATATGTGTGTGTGTGTGTGTGTGTGTTAAAAAATCTAAGTTATTCCCTAAATTCTGTAGACGATACAAAACCTTTTGCCACCTGACAGTGATATTTAATATAACCTGCCATGATCAAAACAACTAAAACAACATTGTTATATGCGATTATTTGTTGATATAAAATCTGACATATTTTAGAGCAATTTACCTGGTAACAGAAATATTTAAATTGCACACTGGCACCTGGTTGGAGCTCATGCTTTATGGTGCATGCTTGAAGTGATTTCCTACAACAAGGTTAGTCAGTCTTACTCATTTACATTTAAAACATATTCATTTTAAGTTGTTTTTCAGCAAATTGCAATGCCAAGAGCAGACAACTTTCTAAAATAAAACTTTCAGAATGTTACATACTCACAGTAGCATAGCAAATACACTTTTTTAGATCCATTTTAAAAGATTCCTGTATTACAAATATGTGTGGTGCCTGCTATTGAAAGCTGTGTTTTTTCTTCTGCTTTGTCAGCCATGATGTGTGTAACAGTGTGAGGAATGAGCCTGATCGCATGGTTCATTTGTTCTCCTTTGTAGAGCCAAGCCGAGGCACACTACAAAGGCACTAAACATGCCAAGAAGCTCAAAGCACAGGAGTCCCCGAAAAATAAGCAGAAAACTGCTTCTGCCAAGGACACCGCAAAGAACATCGCCGCTTCCAACAACTCTGACAAACCAGGTTAATGGCAACTTTTGTTCTTGTTCACATCTGCCCCCTGCATTTTCTGGGTCTCTGTGCTGTAAATGCATGCTGGCTCCCATTGCTCATTATTGACATGTGTTGTTTTTTTGTTTTGTATCCCCATTCTTGAATAATGCTTTATTCAAGTTTAACTCAGTTTATCAGACACATTGTGTATTTTGAAGTTTTCTAATATGTCCCCACCAACACCTCCACCCTTTGACCAAAAGGTAAGTAGATTATCTAATGGGTTCATATAAAACAAATATATAATAATAATAATATATAATTCTGAACTTTGTATATTTTAGTTTAATGAAAAATGTTACATTTTTGTCATTTTTGCATCAAAAGCCCTGAAGGTTTGATGGAAATCCCACATAGCTGAAAAAAATAAAAATAAAAAATGATCCATTAAAGTCTAATAATGTAGAAATGTGTATTTTATAACCATAAGGAATGTGCTTCAGTGCACAGGCTTACATGCATCATATCTGCATTAATATCATCTTAGTTTATTAGTATTAGTCAGTTCAGTCTTATCCCAGTAGACCAATCACTTTTGTAAAGCCACAGAACAATCTTGTGTTATAACTAGGGCTTCTTTTTGGTTTTTATTTAATTTTTCAGTGCTTATTTTTAGCTCTTTTTGATTTTTTTTTTATTTTTTATTTTTTTTCGGGGCTGTCGCTTTTTATATACTGTATGAAATGATTGTTTTTGGTTACTTTCCAAAATCCATGGGCGTTTTTTGTTTTTTTTTCTGTCAAAATATGTATAGTAACTCGACAGTACTTAAATTGTACCTTCTTTCCTTCGTTATCTTCCACAACGAAGTCCGTATGGTCACGTGCACATTCTTCTGGGGTTTTTGTGTGTAGGAATTTTACTTTCCACCACAGTTTGTTTTAGCCTCCATTCCTAATTCTAATCTCATTAGAAATGTAGGAATTTGCTGCCACTCAGTAGTTGGGGTGGGTTTAAAGTATTCAAAATGAATAAATGAAAGATACAAGTCAGGAAGAAGGGGCATTGCCCAGCTACAATAATTAAGGCATAAAAAAAAAAAAAAATTGTAGTAGTTTTTCTCTTCATGGGAAAGGGGTGAAGTCAATGTGAATTGAGTAACCATTTCCAGTGTTTTCCAGTGTTTATTGACTGTACACCGGTTTCATTATTATTATTTTTTGTATCAGATGTTTTATCCATGTTTTATCATGTTAAATCTGAAAATCAGAAGCCCTGGTTAAACATCATGTCCGATAATTCCAAATCCTGGTTTCTTCTTTACACTCCATAAAATGCTAATGAGCTTCAAAGATAATTAGTTTCCAGAATCTCATTGTTTATTTTATTCTCCTAACCATGGATGTTTTTTTTTTCCCTCAGGAAAAAAAGTAGGGCCCAGTAACACTGCTAAAGCTGTCCCACGTCCAATCGCTGCACCACATCCGATCACTGCCCCACCTCCGATCACTGCACCACGTCCAGTCACTGCCCCACCTCCGATCGCTGCCCCTCCTTTCGTTGCTGCTCCACTGTTGGTTCACCATGTGTCTAAACCTGCACCCGAAGCATCGGCAATGACAGCTGCTCCCGCTGAAGCAATACTGAGTGTAATGAAGAATGGAGATGGTCCTGCACCTATAGAGTCTGAAGAGGAGAAGGCAAAGAAGCTCCTTTACTGTTCCCTATGTAAAGTAGCTGTCAACTCCCTGTCCCAGTTGGAGGCACACAACACAGGTTGGTAGTGTTATGGTACTGAAAAAAAAAGGTGTACCCAACCCTCGAGCCCCTCAAGGGGATTGCTTGGAAACAGCTGGGGCTAGCAAATTCTAGTTGGTTCGACCTATCTCCAATGTACACTTGACATGGTATATGACTGATATGGGGTCTAATGTTTTTTTCTTTTTTTACACTGATAAAATATGCACTTATATGGTATCTTTTTTAGAATGTAGTATACTGTAGTGTACCATTCTGTTGTTAATCAAGCAATATTTGACTTCTTTTCTCATACACTTGATAACAATGCTCATTACATGCCTGTTGATGCAGAATCCAGTGTAAGAAAATGGTTACTTCTGCATTTCTTTCGTAATTTTTTTCCAGCACTCTGCTAGACAATCCACTCTTTGCTCAGTCATATATGGTGTAATCCCACCAGTTAGTTTCTTCTAAGGTAATTCTGCACTTTCCATGGCTTCTTGAAGTTAAAAAAGTAATTTCCTTTCACTGAGACTCCATAGCTTATTTAATTTCTAGTAAACTCAAAATGTGTTGCTTTGTGCAGCGTATCATAGTGACACTGTGTGGTATAATCTTTCATAACTGCAACCGTTGCACTGCAAATCAGACTTATTGCCTTGCCGTCAAGATTATTTAGTGAAAAAATAATCATCTAAAATAAATCATTTAAACGAGCCTCGTTATCCTGATCAAAATTATGTGCGTGAGGAAATGGATCGTGTATGCTATTTGATTGGCTATTTTGCTACCTCTGTGAGCTATGGTTGGCTTAATGTCACTCAATCAATGTAGACTACACATGTTGAATGTACATGTTATATTAGAGTTGTTTTAAGTAACTCCAAAATGATACAGTACACTGATGCAATTTTATAAAGTAATGGGCCGTATGTCGGACACCCCTTCTTTATACTATTAAGTATATAATGTATGTGTGTGTGTGTGTGTGTGTGTGTGTGTATATATATCTATATAGATATATAATATATATATATATTATATAGATATATATATATGATATATATCGGATATATATACATTATACATATATATATAACATATATATATATAATACATATGTGTGGTGGTACACCACATAATAGTATGTATAGTGTGTGGTGTTGTGGTGTTATATATATATATATATATATATATATATATATATATACCGTATATATCAGCTATAACTATAGTATATTTACACAAGTCGTCATTCAGCTTTAACTGCAGTATATTTACACAAAGAAAGCCCTGCTAGAATTCACAGGGAATTATATTAAATTTCCCACAGAGGACAGGTTTACTGGACGTGTACTATTGATTATATTCACATAGCACTGCAATGCAGACAAGGAAGAAAATTGAGGCTAAGTCTAATAAATCGATATTTCTCAAGTAAGCAGAACAAAAAGAAAAATATGCCATTGCACAGCATTACTTTTAATGTATATGCATTTAAGGAGAAAGGAAAAGTTTTTTTACATCAGACAAGGAATACATGTTAAATTGAAAGGCAAGAAGTGCGGTTTCACTTTACGTTGCCTGTCCTGCTGCTGAGTGCAGTGTCTGTTGATCGCTCATTTTCAGTCAATGTAAGCCATCTCCACCTTCACAGTAAGCTACTGACCAAAAGATACGCCTGGACTGCTGGGGCTTTTGATATCGTGGTAATCACGGGTAAGTCTCTGACATTTATCATGCACGTTAAATTATTGATTACAATACATGTAGCGAACACAGTATGGTATGTACATGAGCTATGTACTGTGCACGTAAATTAATGCGTTCTCCGTTAGTAAGTGAGGCACTAAATTTAGATTTATCGCGCACGTTAGGCTCACTACTTTAAGTGCGTGTTAACTCCAAATTTAGTGCCCTTTCGTAAATGAGGCCCATAGAGTGTAATTGATGATGAATGTAAAAGTAACTAAGTGTTTGTTTCAAATACAGGTTCAAAGCACAAGACAATGCTGGAAGCTCGAAATGGAGCTGGTCCTATCAAGGCATACCCCAGACCTGCATCCAAACTCAAGGTGCAGACAAGCATAGTTAAAGGGTCAGGCCTGCAGAACAAGACGTTCCATTGTGAAATCTGTGATGTTCATGTCAATTCTGAAATCCAGCTGAAACAGGTACAATAAATAAAATATATAATACTTAAAGAAAATTACAGCTTGGTCAAGTTCAAGTTCATTTCTTATAATTGTTCTTAATTATCATGTATTATGTTTCTGCACACATGAATTTGACATGTTTAGGACACCAGCATTGTGCCTATTTTCTATATTTGCCTGATTTCAGACATTTAACCTTACTCAGGCTTGCTCAGAGTCTGGTGAATTAGTTAAACATGCTGTATACAGGTAGCAGAAACAGAAGTTCATGATAATAGGGATAATAAACAGATAAATAAATGTATTATTAACATGCATCAAGTATAAGGCATGATTAAGTATCAGACATGCAGAACATGTGCAATGGGTTTTTGTACTCCTTTTTCTTCATTACAGCACATTTCCAGTAGGAGACACAAGGACAGAGTAGCTGGCAAACCCATGAAACCCAAATACAGTCCCTATAACAAACAGCAACGCAGCTCAAATGTTTTGGCAGTAAGTGTTCTTACATTTCTTTGTAAAAAAAAAATTAAATGTATGACAAATTAATGAAAAAAATAAGGTCATTTCACCCTTTTAAAATTCCACATTTTACTTCATCCCAGATTCACAGCTGCTTGGACAGATGCCCCAGTAAGGGCAGTGACTTGCTTCTTAGAGAAATAAATAGATGGCAGATCTTTTGTCTTCCAGTCCTCTGTTTTATCTTTTGGACCACATCGCCTCTCGATTTTTACAATTTAATTCTCTATATTCATATTATGATTTTATTTTTGCCAATCAGACTTTTAAACCGTAATTAAGGTAAGGACAGATTGTACCGAAATACTCAAACTGTGCTTGTAATTTTTTGTTCAGCTTTTATTTTGATAGTAATAGCACATACTAGATAAGCTGGCCTTTGTATTGTTAGCCTTAAAGAACATAACCAAAGATAAAACCTGCCCGTGATATTTTGTACAATATTGTGCCTTTTGTATGTAATGTTACTACTGTTTTCTTTTTCAATCCCAGGCCAAACTTGCATTCCAAAAGGACCTAGTCAAGCCACTGACCCCTACATTTCTTTCACCTTCATTTTCACCTGCAGCCGTATCATCTCTCTCTCTTCACCCCCGGCCCAATACTGCACTCTTCCAGACTTCCGCATTACCAGCATCTTTCTTCAGGGCAGCACCTGGGCCAATCCGTCCAACAGCAGGATCAATCCTCTTTGCACCATATTGATTCTTTGACATGACATGACATGACAGTAAAAGGCCAGTAGAAAAGGGGAAGTAAAGCTTGCACAAGCTTAAGCGATCCTTGCTTTGACTTAGCGAGGCTGTGGAGTGTACACAACTGAGCAGTGTATTTCAACCTCGATGGATACTTGGATTTACAAGCTTCGAACAAAGGCTTTTTTTCTTAACATCTGTATCTAAAGAGGTATCTGTACTTACAAAATGAGTTTTTACAGTTCTGGATGTCTCAATCAGAGGAATTGAATCTAAATACGAAGAGCATTGAACTGCTTCCTGGCTGACTTGAACATACCAAGGTCTTCCTTATAAATAAAACAGGCATCTCCAGCCACAGTATACCAGTATGTGGATCACATCTTCAGTAACAGAAGGTATACGATTTTTAATCATGTCTTGATGTAGTCAGGGATTGTATAATGCTGTTTTAGGCCTCAGTACTGTTGTGTATTGTGTAGTAAATTTAGGTGTGTCATGTCTAATTTAAAGCTTAAAGCTTTTTTATGCCCATCTAACAGCTGCCTACTTTGTGTTCATACATGTTTATGCTTATCTTTGGACATGTTACTTTAAAAAAATAAGAATAACCTAGCATATTAGCATATTTTCATTGTAAGCTTTTTGTTTTGTTTTGTTTTTTTGTTTGTTTTAAGTTATTTTGGTAGCTTCCTCACTGGGTTTGTTGCTGAACATTGTTATGCATTTTTCAAAAGAAAAAAAAAAACTGTACTTAGAAAATTGCATATACCATTTGTCTTGCCAGTTATTTGGCAGGGAAATCACGAGCCTTTCATTGTTATGTAATTTTAAAAGACTCCTTCATTTCTAATGGTGCTGCATTATTCTGTGGCCCTTTGATGCAATAATGTACAGAACATTAGATATTTATATTTAAAATTGTGTCTTTAATGTTTACCTAACATGTTGCAATGCCACCTCTCAGAGGGGCAGTGGATATGTAGTGAACAGAAGAAATTATTTGTATTTTTAGAATCTAAAAAAGCAATCTGCACCACAATAATAAAAACAATAGAATATATGTTTATTAGAGTCTGTGGAGTAATGCTTTGCGTGTAGTAATTATGTAAAACAGAAAAGTCTATGTACATTTGACATGTACCTTTTCCAATAAAAAAAGAAGATAAAATACACTATAGTGATATTATATACCACCCTTTCCAGTGAAATTTGAAAGAAGACCAGATGTCTTGACAGTGGTAATCACTGAGCAGATTTGCCCATAATATATCTAAAGCTGCAGGACTCTGTCTCAAATGAAATTCGTTGGACAGTTTTGTGCACCTATCAAAGCAGCCACAGTAGTTTATGAAAAACTAGAATGTCTGCTTGTGACCATAATTTCATTTAATGGGAGGAGAGTCAATAACTACATTTAACCTATACGGTTACAGCTAATTGATCAATTATTTTTAATAACAGGGACTTTACCATTGATTTACAAATAACAAGGGCTCTACCTGTACAACGATATTTGAGGGAGGGCTTATTTTTATTTTATATAATTAACTTTTCAGTCTTCCCAAGAACTATTTGAATAGATTTACCTTTCCTGGATTTTCCCACAGTCCCTGAAATATGTGATTAGCATCCACATGCTTCAGTTTCATCGAAATGCAAGGCATAGTGCTGTCTGATACAGTTCCGTTACAGACTGTGATCCCTGCAGGTGAGCTGATGTGAAATGTAAACTACTCATACAAGCAAGCAGACTCTCACTTGGGAGCTGCATGTTCCTAATGGTGCCAATTGACACCTTGCCTACATGCTGTTATATAAAGCTATTCTAAAACACTGAAGTGGTGTTAACAAGAGGTTAAACTTAACCAATTACATTAGATTAAGTTAAGGAAGCTTGTTGAGAAATTTAGAATGTCTTAAAAGGTGTCCTACAAAATAAAAAAGAAAAATGCCATTGGTATGCGAAAAAGTGGAAATTTTACATAAAAGTAAGAACTGTTCATTAAGTCCTTGGCGGTGGAGCACCTTTAAGATACTTGAATGGTAATTAAAATGTGACTCAAGGTTTGATGTAGTGGAAGTGATCCCTTCTTCAGAATGTCCTTGACAAGTAAGTCAAAGCAGGTTGCTTTTTTGCTGACAGTTTCTTGAGATTTCTGAGCTGCAGTGATTTCAGTCTTTCTGGGACTATTCCGTCAGTTTGCGTGCAGTTTACTTTCAAAGTTGCTTTGATGTATTTCCTTTTTGCTTCAAAAATATTTTGTATGGTTATGATAGGATTTTCTTTTTTGTGTGTGTCAAATTGCTCGTTCTTTGTACTAACTGTGGCAACAACCACATTACAGAACTAGATTTTGTCTCCAAAATATTGTAGATGTTGTATGCATGTAAAATTAGAGGCCCGGGTTATATGTATTCTATTTAATTGGAACTGATACATGTCTGTCAAAAGGACAATTCTCAAATTTTGAATAATACATTATTCACATGCAGAGACAAAAAAAAATATTCAGATCTTTAGAAATCCAGTTCAGCAATTATTGTTTCTTGAACAAACATGACCTAATGACAGAACAACTTTAGAACCCTTTAATTTTTCTTCAAGTCTTTTGACATTCAAGGATTCTGTAAAAGTTTACCTTACAGACCAAAATAACTAGAATGACAAATGGTGTTTCTGAAATAGTGTTTCAGAGTACTACATTTTATTTGCATGAAAATAGCTATTTAATGATAGAACATGGATTTGAAATAAACTGTTATAGAAGATAAGCAAAATTCCACATGAAATATTGCAGCTACGACTATGTTTTGCATAACAGTCACAGGTGTTAACAATTAGGTTAAACCGCCAGAGTCAACATAAACCAATACAACCTGGGATTTTAGCAGGGTAACTTGGGGGTTCCCATTCAAGCAAACACAATAACATGTGAGAATCTCATGGGGCACGCCAACCATTTTATATATATATATATATATATATATATATATATATATATATATATATATATATATATATATACACACACATATATATATATATATATATATATATATATATATATATATAGTATATATATATATATATATATATATATATATGTATGTGTGTATATATATATATATATATATATATATATATATATATATATATATATATATATAGTGTGTGTGTGTGTGTGTGTATATATATATATATATATATATATATATATATATATATATATATATAATCTTTATATAGCACCTTTCATAGTGGACCACCATCACAAAGTGCTTTACAAGCTACAAAACTAGGGTGTGTGAACTATGCATCAGCTGCAGAATCACTTACAAGAATGTCTCACCAAAAAGACAGAGCACAGGAAGGTTAAGTGACTTTCTCAGGGTCACACAGCAAGTCAATGGCTGAGCTGGGATTTGAACCAGGTACCTCCTGGCTACAAGGCCTGTTTCTTTAACCACTGGAGCCTATCCATTCATGTGTGACCGCTCTTTCCATCCAGTTGAAGAAGGGACTTGTAGTCTGAAACATTCTAATACAATTGATTTCAAAATAATAATAATAATAATAATAACAATAATAATAATAATAACTAATCAAGTATTATCAATTATTCACATGTTTGCTCTGTCAAAGGGGATTATTGTGTTGCAATGACATAAAATGGTTTAATAAAGCACTTATTTCCCTTTGTTGTGATTCTGAGCTCTAAGAAGCTCTGTATAAAAGCCCATATGAAAGAAAGTGTAACTCAAAGAGGAAAAATCTCGACATGGCAGAGAGCGACGAAAGAGCCATTAGCTCAGTCTCTTTCTCAATGCTAGCTGTGCATAATAACTACATTTGCATGAAACTAGAATGTTGGTGCAAGTATGGAGCAAGAACAAGAAAATAAAAAAAAAAAGAATAAAGATTTTACAGAAAACTGAAGATACGAAATTAATGAAACAAAACAAAAAATGTTAAATTTGATTTGTATAAATGCACTTAGAAATTTCCTCTAAATGCACGGGGCAGTGAAAACATTTTAAGACGATCATTTTAAAGATGAACTCTAGGTTTATAGTCACAATATAGTCAATGTAACTGTACTTCTATTGTTCACTTCTCTTATTTTTTAATCGAGAAAGCTGAATAATTACTCAGCAGTTTCTTTTGTTCTAAGGGAATTGAAATGTAACATCTTACTGACAGTGGATGTAAATGACATTTCGTTTTGTTCTTGCTTTACTCCTTTATAAACTTTATAAATTGTCTGTCCTGGATTCACAGCACATTGTACCTCTGCCTGTGTGTGCATATGGGGCAGTGTGATTTAAACAAAATCTATATAAAACAAGATTCTGGTGAACTCTCCAAGGAAAACCCTACTCTGGAAAACAATGATTACACCATACAAATAATATCATAAACCGAATATCAAAATTAGGTCACCCAGGCATTAATCATTGTACAAAGCTTAGTACGCATTATGGTGTTCACTTTTGATCCTGTAATCACTATATAGACCTTAACTGCAGCGTTAAGTGTTTGACATTTGATCAGTTAATTCATGCACCAGACATGAGTACATGCCAGAGATATGGGTATTAGTAATGGTGGTAAATACCCATGATGGACAGAAGAGTGTAGCCTGTTGAGTTTATATTTGCAGTGTATAACCATCCAAGTATGTTTTTTATAAAGGATTTGAGCTGCATACTCTTCTTACTGGGAAATGGAAGCGAAGAAAGCTGGGGTATGTACAAGCTTCACCTCCTGCATGGGGATATAGTCAAATATCGTAAAAATGAGTCTGTTTTGAGTGTTTCATAATAACACCATAATCTTCAGGGTAGACCAGTTAAATATGTCTCTATATATAGATATTGATTATTTACTTTGATTGTTTTGTAGTCTTATCAAAACACATATTGAGTAACCTACCATTCTTCTACTCAGTATCAACAACTGAAGACATTGATAAAGACTTTAAGTCAAATGATTTGTCAAAGTCTTGGGTCCAACCTGTGACAGATGTAAACAGGCCCCTGCCACCCTAATTAATATGTACTGGTGTAATCACAGGTTGTCCCAATTCTGGACCTCCATCGTTGAGTCTCAATTCACCCATGGATTCCTCACCACTCCTGGCACGTTTGGTGTAACTTGCAGGCGGGAAGCAAACTTTTTTTCCAGATTTCAGTCTGACACCCTGGCCTCTGTTTAATTGGAAGCAAGCTGCCTTGCCCTCATTTGTCCACTGGATAAAATATTTAATGCATTTTCTTAAGATGGAGAAAATGAATAAACTGTGTGGGTCTACTAAAACATTTTATTCTGCCTGGCAGCCCTTTTTGACTTATGTCAATGGATTCAAACTTATATCCATTGTTAAACTTTCTTGGTGATTTGCATGTAAGTCCTTTCTATTTTAATTTGAAAAAGGAGGGGACTCATCCTGCATTGGTGCCCCCCCCCCCCCCCACCCCCCCCCCCACCAAATATTATCATATAATTATCATGTATATACTTTTGAAAAATCAATAGTTATTTTTGTTTGTGTGTGTGTGTGTGTGTGTGTGTGTGTGTGTGTGTGTGTGTGTGTGTGTGTGTGTGTGTGTGTCAAAGAAGCAAAGCATCAGATAATGTTACTTTTGCTCATAGACATGGCTGAAGGAATTTCTATAGGCCTTACATGCTTTGAGGGAGGTTAGTAATGTCCCTTTTAATCCAGTCTTTTTTCCTCAGGAATTCTAGATAGGGCCATTGTCCTCTTGGTGGTACTAGTACAAGGACAAAGAAAAGCAAAGTTCCTGTTGAAACAGACTATCAGACCTTGACTGCTCTTAGTGGTGGTGCTCGATTGTCCACAGGAATCCAGTCTTTGCGATCACTGAACAGTTTAATTCTGTGCCACTATCAGTGAAAACACCTTGAGAAATATGCAATTCAGTGAGACTGGGTACCAGAGCTGCTGTTGACAGTGTGTCTGAGGTCAGCCGGTACTGGTTTAGGGAACGAGCTATCTTTTATTTCACTGGCTGAAGTAATTGTGCATTTACCTTTCAGCTTTCACAGGTGTGCAAAAATCTTCCAGCCTTTAAATTGGTGCTGCTCTGCTGGTTAAAATTAGTTTTGTATTAATTTTCAATAATAAATACACAGTAAAAGCTGGAAAACAATCACCTGGTATGCCATTTTTTTCTTTTTTTCTTTTTCTTTTTTTACTTGTATATCATATACTTAATTTCATTATAGATAAAGAAGACTATTAACACTTGTGAGGAACTGCAGTTTAACACGAAGACTAATGTAATAAATAATGACAATAATGGATTTCACTTAGGAGAGAATGTCATATGATACCAGTTACCTGCTATCCATCTTGTTGTTGTTTCTGTGTATTTGATTTGCAGTATAGTATGTTTGCTCAGTACCAGTACTGTATAGCATGCCCTTTCTATTTCAGTTACAATGTTGATAATTCATAACAACAGTACTTTCATTTTGTCAAATGGTAACTACGCCTACATGTTTAATTATCTAATTTATCTAATTTATTGGCATGGTAAAGTGTGGTTTCATGACATTTAACACATATTTCATTGTCAACAGCAGGGCAGGCTTTTGATCCATACAGCACCATGTCAGTACAAAACTACAAATATTTAACATCCCACAACTTAATTCAATGCTACATTTTTATAGTTCTTGTATCTTCTATATGTAGATGTTATTGGGTTATTAGGTGTTATGTTTTCCAAATGCAGTAAATTAATGAAATTAATTATTTTTCACATGATATTCACTTTGGAAGTGCCTGGAACAGCATTCACTTTACAGGGAAGGTTACAGCAGTGTAGTGAACTGAAGCCAGGGGATTAAATGTGACCGTCCAGACCTCCGAGTACAGTTCCTTGAGTCCAGTTGCGTTGGGCAGACAATTAATATTGCCAGCCATCTGTAAACACTGGCATATTTTGTTATACATACTGAGACAATGTATTTGCTTTATATTAAAAATGTAAGCAAAGTCTTCAAATTACCTTTTTGTTTTAAGGATAATTACTAGTGTTTCCCATTTCAACAAGACAATGCTAATGGTTGGTTTCACAGACCTAGATTAGCGCTGATCTTGGACTACCTAATGTTACCTTAGGTAACATAGTCCAAGACTAGTGTTAATCGGGCACTGAAACTAGCAATACAAGTTTATGTTCTTTTAGATAATGACAGGTCATACTATGCTGCTTCAATTACTTAAGCTCTCAGAAATAGCAACAATCAATCAACATTCAAGCATCCATGACCGAGATATGTTTGTCTCTTCCCCTGCATATATTGTGTAGGTCTTCTTAATTAAAAGAAGTGGTTTAGTAGATTAGTTAAACTGTGAACTGAAACAGATCCCTTGCTGCCCTAGCAATGTTAATAGAGTTTTGTGATCTGACACTGACATCAGGTTAAAATCCATTAAGATGTATTACAACATCAGTAGGAGGAGATGCAATATAATCTTGTTTCCTTTATCAATTGACCATGTCATGGTACCATGCTTTAACCATGCTAATACTATCCATTTACTATGCATTAACATGGTTTATTATGAGTTATCATACTTCTGCCAGCTTTGCTGGGCCATCGTTATGTTTAATAAACGTTCATAGGCTTTTAAAACACTGCACATCATTAAAATGGTCTATGCATCTTAAACTGGCTAGATCAATATAACGTGTTTACTTCATTGATAACTCGTGTTCCTCTTGTCATTAAATAATTTCATAATTTCTGCTTTTAGAATGTGCATCCTAATTCATTTTGTTCATGTTTTATGGATAACTGCATGCCACATGTCATAAAAGTATTAATTATTTGTGTCAGGATTTGATGGAATGAGAGACAAGCTTATCCCAAGCAGATATAAAAATGTGTTACCTTTTTAGTTTTTGTGTATCAATGTACAGCATTATTGATACTGTAAATACTCCATCTCACATTAGACAAAAATACAGACAAATTAGACTTAGGAATTTAAAAATGCTAATCATTCACAACAACTCAAAAGAGTAGAGAGTATACTAAAGGTGGCTTTAAAGAATTAGCCTAATCAATATACTTACAAATGCAATTTCCCATTTTTATGTCAACATCTCCAATATAGTTAAATATTACATTTGCCTCTTTTACTAACCCAAAATATAAGGACCAATCCTAACAAAAATGATCAAAGCTGACGACTATTTTCTATACATCTTAGAAACGTTGTTTTTCTACAACTCAAAATCAAGAAAAAACATTTTACTTGTGAATTATTGTCATATCCAACATATGCGATACTCATACAATCATCTTACAAATCTCCCTTGAATATTGAGCAGTCTGGATAAATTGTGGAATGTATGTCATTGTTATCTCTAGGGATGTGCAGCTCTTAAAATGTCTACCAAAGACACCATCCATCATTTAAAACAGTCTATCATCCATTCTGAGGTAAAAACTGGGAAGACTTTTTTAGCTGATGCCTTTTTCTGTTATCAAGGTCCTAACATGGATGAATGCATTAGCTAAATGCGTGTCTGACTGTTTTTTGTTATAGTTTTAAGTATGTGTATGGTCTATTGCTGCAAAACAGCACCCTCTTATGTTAACAGCTTGTTTTAGTTTTTCTTATCAGTGTTATGTTAAGTGTATGTTATTAATACTGTTGTTGATTAAAGAGAACTTGTTTTCAGTATATACAACAAATGCTGTAAGATTATATTGTCATTAGTTTGTTGTTAATTATTCCTATATATTCAAATTAAAATATAAAACTCAATTCAAAACACCATTAATTAAAAACATTAAAGACAAAATAGTGTTTATCTAAAGCCAAGAGCAAGGTCTTGTTACATGAACTAGTAATACTTTATTTAAAATGGCTTTATCCAAATTAGGTAGATGTATATGATCAGAATGAAACACATCAACATTTCCAGTGGGGGAAAGGCCATTAATCCTGATTTCTTTATCCCTGGATGATATCAGCCCCAGAGGGACCATCGCTTAGGAATGAGAGGGCAGTCAGTCCTTATACTCTATGACTGTCTACAAAGGTGTTTTATGTGATGGGATGACCTGTCCACTAGGAACTGAGATTACCAGACACTAGAACAGATGTCACCCCAGATGGCCACTTTCTATAACAACCAAGATTTGTTGCATTTAAAGAAGGGGGCTAGATATTAGTCTGTCTGAAATAAAGTTCCCTGCAGCATTTGATGTAGTGTGCAAGGCATGAAGATAAAGGATTTTCTTTCTAATAGGAAAAGAGATTTGACAAACAGAGCCACCTAGTGGAAGTGTGAATGTTTACTCACCTTTAACCTGCTGTGCTACACTGCATTTAAAAAATGATATTACATGCATCGTTACAGCAGAGCCTTGAACTCATTTCCCCACTTCCATTTTTTTCTTTTTTCTTTTTTTCTTTTAGAGTGCCCAATTATTGTACACCCGATTTTCTCCCCAATTTAGAATGGCCAATTATGTTCCCTCATCGCCGCAACGCCCCACACAGCTCAAGAGAAGGTTTAGCGAGGGTCCTCCAATCCCATGACCAAGCCAGCTTCCTCTTTTACACCCAGGAACTTGAGAGCAGATTTCAGTGAGCTACTGGTCTCTGGAGGACAAAGGCCTGCCCTGCAGGTGTCTGCCTGCGCCCATTAGATGCCTGGCAATTAGGGTCTGCTATTGCATGATGAAGAAAAACAGCCTTTGCCAGTTTGGCGTCCCTAATTTGTGGCAGCACCAAAGGCAATTCAACGCTCCCTCTGGAATCCCCCACGAAGACTGATCTTCGCATCGCCCTGTCTGTATGACTCACCCTGCACATCACATTACCAGGTGAACCACATCTCCACTCCCATGTCATGTCGATTTGTCCTAATAATAATTCTTGGAGGCAAATTATGCTTCCTGTCTTAAGCTTGATTTTCGTGTCAAATATTCCAGCACAGGTGTGAAAACGTGATATTGTAATGAATTGTGTATCATTGTGTAGCCTGAAGTTGCCTTACAGAAAACCCTCAAGTGGTCTATGCTGCAAAGTAGAATCAATGTATTATTGCAGACTATTGTTGTCTAACTGTATGTTTAAGGGGACACCAGCACTGAAGCGCTGTGGTCTGTTTTTAATTAACAGAAAAGTACTTTAAAACCACATTGGTAGGGTCCTATTGCTTAGGTAATGGAAAAATCTTTTTATAACTGGAATAAAATGTTGCACTCATTATACAATTACGTTTATTGTCTGTCTGTAAGGGGGTGATTTCAAGGCTTGCTAGTTGTTAAAAATGCTACATTCGTCTGAGTTACACTCAACTGCAGTTTGTGGATAGTGTACACGACTGGGGCTGTTTTTTTACACAGGATGCACTACACAGCCAAATAAAGACTAGTTGGCATAATGTCCTTTTTCAACCTTCTGAATAGACTTTGCAACTGAGGAAGAGGGCAAACGTTACAGTTACATACATCCAGTGGCCATTTCTAAAAACATTCTGCTTTTGGAAATCAGTTGAGGAGGTATTATCTTCACAATTAAGTTAATATTAACATTTTCACTTGATACTCCTTTTTTAATGCGGTGGAAATAATTTGGTTCTTCACTTTTTTGCTGCAGTTCTGGATGTCTAAATATTTCAGATACAATTGTATAGGTACATTGCTCCACCCTGGTATCAGTGGCACTTGAACAATTTTTAAAGTGGGGGTGCTGAAAGCCATTGAGCAAAACTGTAACCCCTGCATATGATGGAAGCCATGCAAAGCCAAGGGGGTGCTACCGCACCCCCAGCAGCACTAGTTCCAGCGCCCTTGCCTGGTATCTATGCAGTAGCATGGTATCAAGACATAATTATTGAATTATAGAACAGGACGTGATATGGTATCATGAAGCAGCATCAACTTGTCATCTATAACACTGTTAGCAGAAACCACAAGAGAAAATGATAGAAAACTCACACGATAGGAAATAAATGAAATAAATGCCACATTTAAATAACGTTACCTGACTATTATGTTAAATGTCTGTGGTTACATTAATGTCAACTATTCAATAGTCAATATAAATATGCATAACTAAAAGCATTGCTTGCTTTTATGGAGACTGTGCTTACTGTAGACTGTAGTGAGCCAGCTGTCAAACTAATCCCTATTGACTGAGAACATTTCTCAGTGTCACGTTTTGCCATAGATTATTGATTGAGCACTCCTGGCAGCAGAGTAGTGACCTTCATGTGGCTGTTCACAACAGCAGCTGTTTAGAGGCATTCTGCATATGCAATATTTCCTTTCAACACTGACAGCAGCAATTTGAGAATGTATTGTTTTGTTTTGTTTTTTTTTTTATTTTAATTCTAGCTCTTTGGGCAGGGCTATTGACGCTGGTATCATGTTACACATAGCAGAGCTGTTAGTTGTTCTTGGTATTAAACTTGGAACAAACTGCTGTACTATTGAAAGTAACATACAATGATGCACTTAAGGTAATCAAGGTAAGTAAAGAGCGACTTGGCACAGGTCTGAAATATCACGCATGCTAACTAATATATTATTTGTGTTTATTCAAATTATAAATTTTTATGTCAGTTATTGTTCAAGTTATCACATCAATTCTTCTTGTGTTTCTATTATTTTGTATTTTTTACCCAGAATCCTGTGGCCTTAAAAGCTTTCACAAATATGTCTTTACCCTAAGTTCAGCAGATGCACCGCACCTGTTCTCCTGCAACACTGCCCCTAGTGGATGTAAAAATACATCAGTAATAAATACCACATAGAACAAAATGTGATATTTCTTATATCCACTGGGGACAGTTGCAGGGAGACAGGTTTTTGGTTACACTTTCGAGTACCAACTCAACTTTGATGTTTTGAGGACCTTTTTGAGGCATAGAGGGGTGAAAGTTTACAAACGAGAGGAGGCCATTCAGCCCATCTTGCTCATTTGGTTGTTAGTAGCTTATTGATCCCAAAATCTCATCAAGCAGCTTCTTGAAGGATCCCAGGGTGTCAGCTTCAACAACATTACTGGGGAGTTGATTCCAGACCCTCACAATTCTCTGTGTAAAAAAGTGCCTCCTATTTTCTTTTCTGAATGCCCCTTTGTCTAATCTCCGTTTGTGACCCCTGGTCCTTGTTTCTTTTTTCAGGCTGAAAAAGTCCCTTGGGTCGACACTGTCAATACCTTTTAGAATTTTGAATGCTTGAATTAGGTCACCACGTAGTCTTCTTTGTTCAAGACTGAACAGATTCAATTCTTTTAGCCTGTCTGCATATGACATGCCTTTTAAGCCTGGAATAATTCTGGTCGCTCTTCTTTGCACCCTTTCTATAGCAGCAATATCTTTTTTATAGCGAGGTGACCAGAACTGCACACAATATTCAAGATGAGGTCTTACTAGTGCATTGTACAGTTTTAACATTACTTCCCTTGATTTAAATTCAACACTTTTCACAATGTATCCGAGCATCTTGTTAGCCTTTTTTATAGCTTCCCCACATTGTCTAGATGAAGACATTTCTGAGTCAACAAAAACTCCTAGGTCTTTTTCATAGATTCCTTCTCCAATTTCAGTATCTCCCATATGATATTTATAATGTACATTTTTATTTCCTGCGTGCAGTACCTTACACTTTTCTCTATTAAATGTAGTTTGCCATGTGTCTGCCCAGTTCTGAATCTTGTCTTGATCATTTTGAATGACCTTTGCTGCTGCAACAGTGTTTGCCACTCCTCCTACTTTTGTGTCGTCTGCAAATTTAACAAGTTTGCTTACTATACCAGAATCTAAATCATTAATGTAGATTAGGAATAGCAGAGGACCTAATACTGATCCCTGTGGTACACCACTGGTTACCACACTCCATTCTGAGGTTTTTCCTCTAATAAGTACTTTCTGTTTTCTACACGTTAACCACTCCCTAATCCATGTACATGTGTTTCCTTGAATCCCAACTGCGTTCAGTTTGAGAATTAATCTTTTGTGCGAGACTTTGTCAAAAGCTTTCTGGAAATCTAAATAAACCATGTCATATGCTTTGCAATTATCCATTATCGATGTTGCATCCTCAAAAAAATCAAGCAAGTTAGTTAGACACGATCTCCCTTTCCTAAAACCATGTTGACTGTCTCCCAGGACCCTGTTACCATATAGATAATTTTCCATTTTGGATCTTATTATAGTTTCCATAAGTTTGCATATAATAGAAGTCAGGCTTACTGGTCTGTAGTTACCTGGTTCAGTTTTGTTTCCCTTTTTGTGGAAATTGATTCTAAACAACGAGAATACATTAGTTAAGATAACTGGTATTGTGGAGCCTACCAAGTTCTCCCTTAAGGTATCATATTTTCTAAATAAATTAATTAGACATCCAGTCCTTTATAAACTATTGTAAACTTCCTTAAATAACTTCATACAGCTGATGACAACTCATGTGAAAAGTGTGCTATTCCCATATCCCACATTTTAACTGCCAGCTGGTTTCACAGTCTAATCTTGAACTACCCTACCTAAGCAACAAGAATTTCATAAAACTACTGTTATTAGATAGTGACCATGCTAAATTAATAAATAATTATAACCCATCTTTAAAGCACAAGATTCAATAGAAAAATAATTTAAAAATGAAATTAAATAAAATAAAACATTGCAATAGCATGGTAATGTTTTAATTACCCTACAGTGTCTCAACCTACAGACCAGGGGCCAATATGACCTGCAAAGGAAACTATGCAATATTTGGGATCAAAGTATAGAATCATACATAAATAAAATGCTTCACTATAATCAAACATTGCCCTGTTGCAGTAAATATGACTTGCTGCAATTCTGTTGAAAGCAGAAGAAAAAAAAAACCCTGTGCTTTATGTTCAAATGAATGCACAGTAAATCATGTTTCACTTACAGGCAGTAGCTCATGCCCTTGGTAGTTTTTGTTTTGTTCTGTTCATTTTACTTTAGTGAAAAAAAAAAACAGACTATATAATAATAAAATAGATTTTTCTTAAAATATCCTTAGTGTAGTGTATAAATATTACTGTGTAAATACCTACATAAATACAGTAGGTCTGCAAGACAGCAATATTGTCAAATAATATTGCTCAAAACTTAAATGAATGTTATATAAATGACAAATAATGTTTTACATTTTCTTGCTTCATCTTAGCTTTTTTTATTTGGGGGTGTGTTTTTAATATCATCTACCAATGGAACTTGGTTGTAAGGATTGGAACATGACAGTGTAGATTAAACAAATACTTTAAAAAATACAGTTTTCTTTACAAAATTTAGACGAACTTTTTTATTATTAGTTTTAACCTAATGTGTTTTCCTTTTGGGAGTGGCTTTCATTCTATTAGGTCTACCCCTCCAAAACAACAAGGACACATCTTTAGCGTAAATTCAGTTGTGTGTTTTTCACAGAAGTTTGTCTATGGGAATTGTAAAATTAACGTTTTTTGGTAAACTGTGGAACAAGTAACGAGAGTCGTTTCCTGACAACCTGGAGCAGCAGATCCCGGCTGAATTGAACACATAAATCTGGATACTTAGCCCTCTGCTCTCTTGTTTTTTTTTACACGCATTGCCGCTGTGTGCAGAACGAAAATACAAGAACACCCACACGTTTACAAAGAAGGAGCAACAACTCACAATGTAAGTGCAAGACCCTTGATTTCAAACTCTGCATCGCATGCCAGTCTCGTCAGTAACGATGGAAATGCACTTTAAAGCTACGGAAGTAATACAGGTCATTGTGTCTGTATGTTGCTATAGTGTGACGTAACACTTTACAGGGACTAGCTGCTGCAGGGCTGTGAGGCATTTATGGACAAAAAAGGGCAACACTGGTTGGACCCGTGGCCTTAGCAAACATTGTGTCTCTAACAACCTAAAAACTAGACGTGTATGTGATGGTTTAAATTATTTCAGATAACGGCATTTGGTTATTATGCTTGTTTGAATAGCTTTAGCGTTTGGATGGAGGATAAGCCTGGGAGGTAGATCTTAACCAACCAGGATTCAGGCTTTGTGTTTGGTGGCTGCTCGGATCCAGCAAGGCAGAATTTAGTCATACTGTAGGCTGGCGGTTTTTTATTTATTTATTAATTTTTTTAAACAATATAACAACAGTTGCTGTTTAGACCACTGTTTTAAATTTTTTGTTTTTGTGCTTTTAAACAATGTTTATCGGACTGTATTAAGAGAATGATCGGTAAATGCATTTAAAAACAGTTGTCACTGGCATTTTGCTGCTGATGTAACTGCTCAATTTACTGCATAAATATTGCCTTGGGGAAATAATTTGAGCAATCATCCGTTTTATTAATAGCAGGTTATACTGTATTGCATAGGGAAATGGTCAAGTTGAGGTTTGCATTGGGTGGGGTGGCATGTATCCCTGTTAGTTGCTTTTGTCTTAGGCTACTGGCTGTTTTAACAAGGGGAATATATTTACTGTATTGTATTCCTGTTGGGCTTCCACAACCATTTGTTGCTTTGAGGCGCAAAACATTGTTCTGCAGTATATCACGGCATACCAGTATCAGGCATTTGGCAGAAGAACAGTAACTGGGTGGCATTGATCCCTTTCTTCTGAGTTGCATGCTAGGATTTGTCACTGTCATTGCGTACACTACTCTCAACATGATCAGCTCCCGGTTCAGATTCCACCAGAAGGTTGCAATGCTGCATATAAGAAAGGAAGCTTTTATTCTTTAGAATGTTAATGCTGATTTTGTATCATAATAATAACGTCATTTTAAAGCAGTATCTTCTTCTTCTTCTTCTTTTTCTTCTTCTGCATTTCAACAGGATATATACATTACCTGTTTAAAGAGACTTTTATTAGAATACTGGCAAGAGTAGGAATATGCATTAACCCGTTTTAACATTTACTTGCTTTACCAGATAAGGAAATGTTCTCGTTTGAACCTTGACTGATGACTGATTAAGCCACTACCAATAGATTACTAGTAAGATATATCTATGGAGTGCCCTTGGTAGAGTGCCCAGACACCTTGATGAACATGGCAGGTAGGTTACACAAGTGAAGGTAGACATACTGGATGTTTGGTTTGCCAGCCTTTTGGTCAGCCTTGTCTATTCTCTCTGTCCAGTTTCATCTGATTATTGGACCCTACTGGCAGAAACGGTCTACAGTGTCCACAGTGGACAGTAGTACAAGTCAGAAAGAAACAACCACACAAATCCATAAAATTGGCACTGGCCATTTTGCAGGCAGTCTGTAATGAAAAGGCAATAGAATTGGCTGGGCTGAACTGCTCCTTGATCCCCCCCCAAGAAGTATGGGTAGAGATTAAAATACTTGGTGAATGGAAACAATCAAAAGCCTAAACTTCAAATACAAACTGAGAGTGGAGCTAATGCAATTTGATTAGATTGAATGAAATAAATTTCAAAGAATTGAATTTGAACTGGTCATGCCTGTACCAATAATTTTAGTTGCTTGGTCTGTCAGTTCTTTTTCTGCAGATGTTGGTGGAGCAATGTTTTACTTTTACCTTTTGTTTCTATCCTATATTGTTTCTATAATATATAATAGGGCAGCTGGCTCTTTGAGCTTATATATATATATATATATATATATATATATATATATATATATATATATATATATAATATATGCTGTTGCTTTCAGAACTAAACCCTGTGTGTGTGCGTGCCATCAGCATCTCCAGCCTTTTTCAATACACTGCTGGATGAAGGCCTCCCCAAGATTCTTCCACAAAGGCCTGTCTGCTCCAGTGTGTTTCCTAATTTAGTCATGTCATCTTCCTGGATGTCTTCTTCTTGGTCGCTTTATATCCCTTGGATCCAGTCTAGTATCTCTTAGTTCCAGTGATGGTCTGTTCTTCTTGTTACATGTCCAGCCCACTGCCATTTCAGTTTTTTCGCTCATATAATAACATTGCATACTTTTGGTTGTGATCTTATCCATTCCTTCCCTTTCTTGTCTCTTCTTGTTATTCCCAACTTTCCATACTCCATTGAGTGTTATTTTTGAGTCATTTTTGCACTGAGGGTCCAGGTTTCGCATCTGTAAGTTAACACTGGCAGCACGAATTGGACTTTCCTCTTGAGGCATAAGGGTAGTTTCTCTTTCAGAACCAGGCTTAATCTTCCAAAGGCACTCCAGCCCATTTTTGCTCTTCTGTTGATTTCGCACATTTGGTTCTCCATTGCTGAAACTAACTGTCCTAAGCATACACAGTTATTGACTCATTCAAGCTTGATCCCATTGACTTCAGTTGCCTGTGTAGTGGTATATTTATTGAACATGACTTCTTGAGGTTCATTTTCAAACCTGCTTTGATGCTAGTCTTGTGTAGTTCGTGTATTTCGTGTGTGTGTGTGTGTATATATATATAGTGACAAAGGGGGGTTAATTCTTGTCACAGTTTGTCACATACCACGGTCTTGTAGTGTAAAAATGATACAAGCCACAAGAAGAGCATAATGAAACAAGACAGCTTGTATGTTTATTTAACTTTCCCTAGGTTATTCAAATACAGGTTTTGTAAACAAATAAAACAAACAAAAGCCTATCTGCACTTAGAGACCTAAACTATACTTCAAGAAAACTAAATTATATTGTCGGAAGGCTCAGCAGTTTACAGATTCAAAACACTTTTATTATTGCTTCCAAATAGCAACAAACTGAGCCTTGTCAAAGACAGACCTCGTGTTGCTTCAACCCCATTTAAATGCTTGTGTTAATTGCTATCAGGTGCCTAATATATTCTGGTAATTCAATCATGCCTGTATTGCATTTTGGGAAGTGTACTAAACTACACTTCCCTTACAATCCAGGGTTGAATTATACAAATCGGGGCCGAATGTATATTCCATCCATTACTTTGCCGTGCACTTTGTTACAAGGTATATATTTCAGACTTTGCAATTATTTGCAGAGGATTATACTGCAGTGAAGTACTTTTTTTCTAACAAATACTGACCTTTTAGAGATTAACTTTTTAGCCTTTCATTAAATACATTGGTATTGTTTGTCTTAACCATATTTGCCTCCATGTTCTTCTGCCTTTGGTGCCCATGGGCATTATACAGAAAGACTGTAGGCCTTGTTGCACTTTTGTGTTATCCATTGGGCATTTCGGTTCTTTTTTAACAGTAGGCCAACTGGTTTTCCTTTGATATCTGCAACAGTGTGTTTGACTAACATTGAGTTTTCGGAACAGTACACTGTTTGTGTTTATGTTAAAGTGTTTATGTAATCAGGTGTCTGTGTACCCTGACTGTGCTGATCATAATTCACAGTTTGGATTTCCCAGAACATTGAATCTCTAGGGATTTAATTACGTTTTTTTTAACATTTTGCCAATTTTAAGTATTTAGATAATAAAAATGCTTCATCTTTTTTTTTTGAAGCTATCAGATTCTTTTTGTACACAGTCATAAGAACATAAGAACATAAGAAAGCTTACAAATGAGAGGAGGCCATTTGGCCCATCTTGCTCGTTTGGTTGTTAGTAGCTTATTGATCCCAGAATCTCATCAAGCAGCTTCTTGAAGGATCCCAGGGTGTCAGCTTCAATAACATTACTGGGGAGTTGATTCCAGACCTTCACGATTCTCTGTGTAAAAAAGTGCCTTCTATTTTCTGTTCTGAATGCCCCTTTGTCTAATCTCCATTTGTGACCCCTGGTCCTTGTTTCTTTTTTCGGGTCGAAAAAGTCCCTTGGGTCGTCATTGTCAATACCTTTTAGTATTTTGAATGTTTGAATCAGGTCGCCGCGTAGTTTTCTTTGTTCAAGACTGAACAGATTCAATTCTTTTAGCCTGTCTGCATATGACATGCCTTTTAAGCCCAGAATAATTCTGGTTGCTCTTCTTTGCACCCTTTCTAGAGCAGCAATATCTTTTTTATAGCGAGGTGACCAGAACTGAACACAATATTCAAGATGAGGTCTTACTAATGCATTGTACAGTTTTAGCATTACTTCCCTTGATTTAAATTCAACACTTTTCATAATGTATCCGAGCATCTTGTTAGCCTTTTTTATAGCTTCCCCACATTGTCTAGACGAAGACATTTCTGAGTCAACAAAAACTCCTAGGTCTTTTTCATAGATTCCTTCTCCAATTTCAGTATCTCCCATATGATATTTATAATGCACATTTTTATTTCCTGCGTGCAGTACCTTACACTTTTCTCTATTAAATGTAATTTGCCATGTGTCTGCCCAGTTTTGAATCTTGTCTAGATCATTTTGAATGGCCTTTGCTGCTGCAACAGTGTTTGCCACTCCTATTTTTGTGTTGTCTGCAAATTTAACAAGTTTGCTTACTATACCAGAATCTAAATCATTAATGTAGATTAGGAATAACAGAGGACCTAATACTGATCCCTGTGGTACTCCACTGGTTACCACACTCCATTCTGAGGTTTCTCCTCTAATCAGTACTTTCTGTTTTCTACATGCTAACCACTCCCTAATCCATGTACATGTGTTTCCTTGAATCCCAGCTGCGTTCAGTTTGAGAATTAATCTTTTGTGTGGGACTTTGTCAAAAGCTTTCTGGAAATCTAAATAAACCATGAAATGTGCTTTGCAATTATCCATTATCGATGTTGCATCCTCAAAAAAATCAAGCAAGTTAGTTAGACACGATTTCCCTTTCCTAAAACCATTTTGACTGTCTCCCAGGACCCTGTTACCATATAGGTAATTTTCCATCTTGGATCTTATTATAGTTTCCATAAGTTTGCATATAATAGAAGTCAGGCTTACTGGTCTGTAGTTACCTGGTTCAGTTTTGTTTCCCTTTTTGTGGATCGCTATTACGTTTGCAATTTGCCAGTCTGTTGGTACCATCCCTGTGTCAAGAGACTGTTGCATGATCTTGATTAGCGGTTTGTAAATAACTTCTTTCATTTCTTTGATTACTATTGGGAGGATCTCATCCGGCCCAGGGGATTTGTTTATTTTAAGAGCTCCTAGTCTCTTTAACACTTCTGCCTCGGTTATGCTAAAATTATTTAAAACTGTATAGGAACTGGATGACATGTGGGGCATGTTGTCCGTATCTTCCTTTGTAAAAACTTTTCCCTTTTTTTGCTGAATATTTTTTTTAATTGATCTATTAAGCCATTTTGGCAATTTAGTTTTACATTTAGATTTGTCTACTTTAGGGATGTAATTGTTTTGCGCCTCTAGTACTACATTTTTGAAGAACAGCCATCCTTTTTCTGTGGATGTTTTCTCTATTTTACTCCAATCTACTTCTGTTAGTCTCTGTTTCGTACCTTCATAGTTTGCTTTTCTAAAATTGTAAACCTTAGCTTTAGTCATTACTTTTGGGGTTTTAAAAAGCACTTCAAATGAGACCATGTTGTGGTCTGAGTTTGCTAGTGGTTCTCTGACCTCTGTTTTAGTTATTCTGTCTTCATTATTTGAAAAGACTAAATCAAGGCATGCCTCTCCTCTAGTCGGTGCCTTGACAAATTGTGTTAGGAAGCAGTCATTTGTCGTTTTCACCATTTCAATTTCATCCTTCGTGCTCCCCACAGGGTTTTTCCATTTTATATGGGGGAAGTTGAAATCCCCCATTAGTATGGCTTCTCCTTTGTTACACGCATTTCTAATGTCATTGTATAACAGATTATTTTGCTCACCGTCTGAATCTGGCGGTCTATAGCATGCTCCTATTATTATGCCCTTTGAATTTTTGACCGTTATTCTGACCCATATTGATTCGGCTTTATTTTCTTTGTCCAGGTTTAACACCTGGGCTTCAAGACTGTTTCTTATGTATAGCGCTACCTCTCCTCCTCTTCTGTCCTGCCTGTCTTTCCTATACAGTGTATACCCACAAATATTATATTCGTCCCCATCACTCTCAGACAACCAAGTTTCTGTAACACCTATCACATCATAGTTACTTGTTAGTGCAGTAGCTTCAAGTTCTAAAATTTTGTTTCTGATACTTCTAACAGTTAGATAAATACATTTAATGGTTGACTTACCTGAGTTGTTGTCCTTGTTTTGATGCAGTCTCCCTTCTGTTTTTTTTTTTTTTTTTGTTGATTTCTCCCCTGTTCCTTTCTAGTTTAAATGCTTCTGAACCTGCTCAAGGATCTTTTCTCCAAGTAGATTGGTTCCCTTTTTATTTAAGTGCAGTCTGTCCCGTCTATACAGATAGTCCTCGTTAGTAGAATGTGGTCCAATGATCAAGATAGGTGAAACCTTCCCGTGTGTACCAGCAAAGTGCTGGTAGTACACCAGAAAATACCACAGTTTTGGTCTTGTCTTTTAATTTCCTTCCTAGCTCTCTGAATTTGTTTTGCAGGGATTTTGGTCTGTTTCTTCCAATACTACCGGGTCATCTCCTGTCCGTTCTAGGAGCCTGTCCACATTCTCAGTGATGTGCTTGACAGAGGCTCCCGGAAGGCAGCACACTGTTGTAGTAAGGGGGTCCAAACTGCGAATTGAACTTGCTGTGTTTCTCAATATGGAGTCCCCAACAATCATGACCTCCCTTCTTTTTGCTGTCTGGTCACCACTGTCAATAGGGTCCTGGATGTTGTTCCTTTCGTTCTCTTGTTGTTGGTTCTGCGCATCAAAATTTTGAAGTGACTCAAATTTGTTGGTTGTTTTGATTTCTGGTGGTTGTGTTTGACGAAGTTTCTTTTTTTCCCTGCTTCTGCCTACCTGAACCCAGCTATTCTGACCTTCTATCTCCCTGGCAGCTTTCAGTCTGTTAGGGGTGGTGCAGACTTTCATGAATTGTGGGTGTGCCAGCTCCTCAAGATCCTGTTGCTGTCTCATTTCTTCCAGCTTCATTTCTAGCATACTTACTAGTTTATGCAAGTTCTGGATCGCGCGGCACTTTACGCACACTTGGTTTAGCTCCGCTGGGTTTTCTCGGATTTCCCACATCTAGCAGGTGTCACAGATTACTGGCTTGAAGACCATGTTGATGGGGTTTTTTTAAATTTAGTTTCTTCTCAAGCCGTCAACCCGCTTTCAAACTGCTTCTAAACTGCTCTGCACTTTTCCACGCCTGTACTTCTCCCACTCTGTCGCTTCCACTCACTGTCGCTGGGAAGACTTGCAGTTTGCATTTACATATTTTGCAGTTTAAACAAACATTCTAAAGAAGAACGTTCCTGCTATAGCTATTGTAGATCCGGTATTGAGATCATTGCTATTATTTCCATTAGTTGATATTAATACAGGGGTCAACAAAAACATAAAAATACTTGTTAGTCTGACATCTGGAAGCCTGACTTTTGTTGTGATTATGTAAAGGAAAAAAAAAAAAGATTTCCTTTGAGGCAATTGTATTGACTTGAAATGACCTTGAGAAAGTAATTTATTTAATGAACATGTTCTCTTTTTTTCAGTGAGAAATGCAAAGTTAGAGGATTTACAGTAATAGTTGATGGAAGAAAGTCACAGTGAAATATAGTCAAGATTGTTGTATTAATGTTACAGGTAATACACATGTGTTAACTGCTCACTCAAAGCGAGATTAGTTTTTAATTAAGCTAATCAAGTATTCCCCTGTGCACATTGTATACATTTTTACATGATACTTTGGTGTTTATGCTAATATACAATCATTAGATCCATGCATATGCAAATGACATTCATTTTGATTTGTAATTTCTCTAATCTTCCTGAAGAGAATATTGATTTCAAATGGAAGCATTGTGAATATTGAACAAATTATGGTATGATTCACAGTACCGTATATAGGGAATTTGAAACATTATATTTAACACTATTTAAGTGGGTTGGTTTAAAGTTTGATTACTTTTATTTTATTATGAAATTAAATTTCTTTCAGATTAACATTTCTATTAAACTAAGATTCAGCATAGATACATATGCAGTTTTAGATTCCAACCCTACACAAATGTTCCTACCATGTATCACTTTTTTGCAATTCACCAGAGTTGTATACGTTGGCTCCCATTTATCACCAAAATGAGGAGGCAAATAGAGCAAACACATGCACAGAAAAGTGAATAATGCAAAGTGGTCACACGCCTTCCTGAACAATGTTCAGATATGAGGGATTCAGGCAGGATTATTCATGTTTAAGGCAATCATAAGCTTTGAGAACTGGTAGTAATAGATTTTATCAGGTTCAATTCATTCCTATCATGACCCTATTCAAATAATATAGATGGGTACCTGCAAGCGGAGAATTGGAAATGTTAGAGGCTGTGACACTCGAAAATCCAAAAGGTCCATTTCATTCTGCACTTCATTTGATACCCAACTTGAAATTGTGTCTTGCACTGTAGTCTACATATTATTCACTCACTTCCCTGAAACTTAAAACAGACCTTTCTGAGTAATAGTATTTTTTAACACAAGTGCCTTACTCTTGTATGAACACATTTTAAAGGAGTTGTATTGTGTTACGTTGGTCTTTTATCCATGTGTCTATATGTGTTGCATTGCATCTGCAGGTACACTTTTACCCAATGTGTGTGTCACTAATTTCTATACCATAAGTTTCTGTTTCTATTCCATGCGGTCACCTGCAGTTTCAATGCTCTCCATCAAACTTGCTACACTCTGTCCTCCTGGTCTTTTGAGCTAAACCAACAATATGTTGAAACAGGTCCTACAAGGATTATATTTATTAACATCCTCTTCTCAAAGTATTCAAGTACAGAGGACTCATTAACCTGATCCCCGGTATTCTGAATTGACCTAGTAATCAAGAACATGCTAATAAAATTAATGCTGAATGCAGATGTAGAAACCAAACCAAAAGTGTGTAAAATGTTTACTTCTTTCTCTGTATAGTTTTTTTTTTTTAATGAAATGTAAGTTTTAAAGCAAGTGGGCCCATTTTAATCCTTAACAGAAATACTGCCACTCTCTCTGTTAGTCCTGCAGGTGTTTTCACCGAGGGTGATTTTTTTTGCATTAATTCAAATAGAAGTGACAACATTATGTGTTTGTCATTTTTGCCTAATAAAGGTTAGTGATATAGGGAATCAGGAATTGGCCAGACAACGTACAACAGACCCTGTTATAGAGAACTCAGAAAAAGGTATGGCCTAGCATCACAGAAGTCAGTTCTGTACAAAACTATTCTGTTTACTTCACATGGCTGTTCAACTTATACCTGTTTTGTCCCCCTTTTCTATATAATGTAATTCCAGCTGAGGTGTCTTTGGTTTGTGTTGTCAAACCCGATGAGTTTTGGGACAAAAAGGCCACCCACTTTTGTTTCTGGAAAGAAAAGGATAGGCTTGGCTTTGAGGTATGCAAAGTTTAATTCTGTATCTAGAGTCACATACACTTATGTGTGGTTCAGTCCATTAGAGACTGAAGCTGTTTGTTAATTTAATTCATGGAAGTTTGTTGAATTAGAGTCATTTTAGAAGAAGATAAAGATGCAAAATTAGCCCAATCCTTATTAATTTTGCAATTAGCTAAATATTTTTCACCATATGACACTGAAATGGTGACCATTTGTATTCTTATTATCATGCATTGTATAAATGTTTTTCTTTTGGGATTTCACAGGGCGTGAGCTTGGGGGTAGAGATAGGGCAGAAGAAGCAGAAGGGAGCGGTAAGTAGGACAGAGTATGAGTTAGAAAGGACCGGACCTAGGATAGAAGAGCAGGTGAGGCCCACTCTAGTAGCAGACCAGCGAAGCTGGACATGGAAGCTAGGATAGAAGGTGGTCACTGACTGAGGGTGGCGATGCCGACACGAGCCCAGGGGCGAAGGACCCAGCAACTGAAGACAGGATACAGAAAGTGGTCACTGACTGAGGGCGGCGATGCCGACACGACCCAGGGCCGAAGGACCCAACAACCGAAAACACATATGAGGGTTATGACTCGAGGAGCCGCCCCTCAGAGGAAGACAGTCCCGGAAGACCGAGTTGAGAAATTAAGCTGCGGTTTGGACGGTGCTGTTGCTGGGCTGGAGGCTGGAAAGAGCAGGAAAGACTAACGCTGGAGCTCCTGCAGCCGAATGGAGAAGCTGAATGATGAGAAGCAGCACCGGAGCAGGTATGAAAATATTTGATAATATCTTGGGAGTGCTGCACAGAGAAATGACCTCCAGTGAAAGACAATGAAGTGTAGATTAGCGGTGAAGCACGAAAAGACGGCGTCTGAGCTTTTGCTACAAAAACAAAACGCTAGACAGCGAAGGTGCAAGTGATCAGGGCTTAAATAGAAAATAGGTACTACTTGACAGGAAATTGGAAGCCCCGTGCTGCATGCCCCCTGAACTACGTGAGTTAACATTGAAAAAAAAAAACAAAAGAGCTTGGGGGTGGGAGCTAGGGTTTGTCTAAATTTGGCCTGCCAATCATCCTATGTCATCATTCCTATGTCAGTCATCATCTAAATCCTATTTAAAGCTTAGTCGCATCTATCTACTTGTCAAGTGTTTTGCTTTTCCATCCTCCTCCCCTTCTCCTTTTGTACCATGTGCTTCTGTCATCAGTCCCCATTGGGGGGCAAGTGATCTCACTGCCCCGAACTTGGGTCAGCCTACGCCATGATCCTATAAGTGAGCAGGGACCCCAGCCACACCTAGCTAAACCCTCAAGGGATTCAGGTTTGCATGATTCATGTTCCAACCTTAAGGGACGCTATGCACAGTCTTGGAGACCACGCCTTTCCTCATACAGCAAGACAGCCTCTTGTATATGTTTTCTCTAGAGGTCTGTCCTTTACCAACCCAATCTATGATTTAACATACCATTCTAATAGCCCGTGAAATGCTTATACTATTGTACTTTTGATTCTGGGTTCTATTCTGTAGATCTACACGACAGCTGATCTAAAAACTCCCAATACTAATATGAAATTAGGTGTCAGTGGTATGAAGTATCAGTGGTATGAAGATCAAACATATAGCTGTGCATGTAGGACTCGAGTATTTCTGTCTGTAAAAAATATGCGCAACACCAGGAAGGGACCTATTTCAGTGGTTTTCAACCCTCTTCTGTTTTGATCAATTGATGGACCCTGTAATCTTGCTTTTAATGGCAAGCATTCACAGTCTAAAAGATAATAGCTAATGAATATTGCAGCAGTGTTAGGTTTAAGTGAGGAGCAGCTGTGTAGTATTAATTCTCTTCTGCATTTCATGCTTTTAGGTTTGTAATTTAATAGCAATCTATTTTAATTTCAAAGTTGATATGTTTTCGATAAAAAAAAAAAAAAAAAAGGATTGGTATGAGCAAAGATATTCTAGAATATCTTTGGTATGGGCCCCAGCAGAGGCTGGGCTCGGGTACTTGTTGTTTTTTTCTTTTTTCTTCAGATAAAAACCTGAAATTGGAATTTACACAGGGTTACGCATTTGCTCAGTATGTTGTGAAGAAGTTTAGCATATCTAAGAGAATGGTTTAGAGAAATTCTCTTTAGAAGTACTTTCATTGCTATTCACAACATGTCACTGAACCTCCATAGGACATTATAATCTGTGAGTGGCAACAATGGTATTGCCGGTAAATTCCACCCCTTGTCTTGCAATTCATATTTGCTGTTTTTTAAATAAATTAATTAAAATTCCTCTGTAGCCTGGGAGTGATTAACAATTGTGCTGTTAGGATTTATAATGTATTTTGGATTTCAGAACACAATAATTTGTCCTTGTGTGGCAAAGTGGTTGATAGTGTGCAGGTGCAAGTGATCAATGAACAGACAGACAATTATAATTCAGGTGCAAAGTTTGTGTCCAGTGCCTGACGGCAAAACTAACGGCAAACAATAATGATGTTAAGTATTACAGCACATTTATTACTTAATTTATAATCCCTGGGTTTGCCCCACAAGTAATAGTCACATTTTTATTATACACCCACACAAAACACATACACAAGTCTGTTAGTGCTTGAATTAGTGAAAATACACTTTATTGTGATAGACAAAACAAACACTCACGATACGGATACACAAAACTCAGGTCCTTCCGGGTCACTTTTCAAGGAACAGATATCATCGCTTCGACCCCTATTTATACCATCATTCATGACCCCTTGGTAAACGGTTGCAGCCTCTCCTCCAATCCGCGGCTGCCACATCATTTCCCTTCCGGGTCAATGAGTTAGTGTACCGAAGCGCCATCTCTTTTCTACATGAACAACTTCCTTTTAATCCTCGGAACGAAGTGTCAGGCCAAGTAGTCCAGAGTACGTTGTTGCTGTTACTTAGCGCCCTCACAGGTCGGGAGGGAGATTTACCACCAAGAATCATTGTCGTTCTGTCACACCTTGGCATAAGAAGCGTTTGTCTGCGAGAAATACTGGTAACAAATTAGACTGCAAGGAAAGAGTAAAAAAAAAAACTACCTGTGTAAATAATCATTATAATATTGTTGAAGAAATTTGATGAAAGGTTAGTTGACCTCTATACATTTATTGTTTCTGTGTTATATAAACGAAATGCATGTAAAGTGCCTCAATGATGGACCAGGACAGGTTAGCTTTTGAAATTTATGAAACTGTGGCATTTCCAGGCCAGCATAAAATGTATCTTTATAGGGTACAAAATACTCACAAGTAGTTGTTATAAGAAATTGATAAGTTATTGGACTCCTGGTATTTGCAGCCATTGCACCCATAAACTAGTATTAAAGGAACTCTGCACTTCTTGAACTGCTACTGGCATGTCTACTACTGGCATGTCTCCCCCTAGAGTGTTATTGGTTTGTCACTAATCCAGCTGCTTCAGTTTAGCCTGCTTTATCCAGATGGTCTAGTTTGTACAGAGACAAGGGTGTCTTTGTTGTTGTAATCAGGGCCTATTGTGAGGATGCGGAAAAATAAATTGCATTAAGTATTTTAAATATGCTTTAATTGTTGGTGGCAAATCCAGGTTTTCAGACACCATGGCCTGGTACCTTTATTATTACACTCCCAAAATAGATGTAGATTGTTGCCTACAACTTTCCCACTGAACTATTAATGTTTTGATATTTCTCATGAAAACTCTGCCACTGCTGTCTTATTGATAAAGTGAGTGTAAAACCTGAATACTTTGATAACTCCCAAAGCGATTTTATTATAGAAAAACTTGAGGTTGATCTCCTTGGCAGACAGCATGTGGACAGTTCAACCCATTGGAGCTAACCTTGGGGCTGTTGAAATTTCTTGGCATGTCGGCCGGTTCACGCATTCCAGACCTCGTTCTTGGTTTTGCTACCGGTGCACCAATATGTAACATTAATGGAGGACATTGCCTATTTGTTTTTCTTTTCATTTTCTGGATTTTGGCAAGCATTGAAAGAATGACTTTCTCTTAATAGAATTGGATTGCCAATAACCTAATTTTAGATGAAAGGTAAGAACAGACTGTTAAATCATAGTAAGGATGAAACCATACAGTTCTCCTCCTATTAATTAAGTTTAGAGTTAAAATAGAATGAAGGCATGTTCTGTATAAAGCTGCTTTCATGTGTTTTAGTGCTAGGAGGTAACACCCCACTATATGGTATTTCTGTGTGTGTGTTTTATTTTTTCCTCCTCAAACCGGGTAAAAGTCAAAACACACTGTTCAGGATAACCTTTTTGAAATGTTTTATTTTAAATATGTTTAATATATATATATATATATATATATATATATATATATATATATATATATATATATATATATATATATATTACACAGTACCAGTCAAAAGTTTTGTACACCTGCTTGAAACCAGGTTTTTCATGATTATCTATGCTTTTAACTGTATAAACTTGTCTATAAACACTTAATATTTCATTATATTGCATTCAAAAATTGAATTTGTAAATGAAAATGTAAATCTTGTCAATTTCAATTAAATGGTCACCCAAATCAAGAGGATTTCAGTCTGAAGCCCAAGTCAGTTGAAAGTCTGAAATGTGTATAACACGGTGTTAGAACACTGGCCTAAGTATAAAGTGTCTTTGTTAGACGTTCTCTGAGTTAACTAGCATGTTACCTAATTAACCTTTTGTCACCAATTATTGTTAACATGTGAGGGTCCATGATTACTATAAATATAGGTAGCATAGGCACAAGTTTGTCATTCCTGAATGTAAGGGAGAAGAAAATGGCAAAATACGCTCAGTTAAGCAAAGAAAAAAGACAGTCTGTAATTACTTTAAGAAATGAAGATCAATCTTTAAGACATATCGCAAGAACTTTGCAAGTGTCTGTAACTGCTGTGGCCAAGACTATCAAACGATTTGAAGAAACTGGCACTCATGAGGACCGAACAAGGTCAGGCAGGCCAAGGGTGACCTCAGAATCAGAGAACAAGTTCATTTGAGTCACAAGTCTGCGAAACCGGCGATTAACTGCCCCTGAAATACAAGCTCAGCTAAATGCTACTAGAAGTACAGATGTTTCAACATCAACTGTTCAGAGGAGATTGCGTGAAGCTGGCCTAACTGGAAGAATTGCTGCAAAGAAGCCATTGTTAAGAGTGCAGAATAAGAGGAATAGACTTGACTGGGCCAAAAAACACAGAAATTGGACATTTGAGGAGTGGAAGTCGGTCTTATTTACTAATGAGTCAACATTTGAAATATTTGGGTCCAACCGCTGAGTATTTGTAAGACGCAGAGAGGGTGAGCACATGAGTTCTGCATGTGTGGTTCCCACTGTCAAGCATGGAGGAGGCAGTGTCATGGTCTGGGGTTGCCTTGCTGGTGACAGAGTGATCTCTACCAAGTCCATGGCAAGCTCAACCAGCATGGCTATCATAGCATACTTCAGAGGCATGCCATTCCATCAGGATTACGGCTAGTTGGGCAGTCCTTCATTCTTCAGCAAGATAATGACCCGAAACACACCTCAAAGTTGTGCAAGAACTATCTAGAGAAGAAGGAAAGTGAAGGACAGCTCAATCTAATGACCTGGCCTGCCCAGTCTCCAGACCTCAATCCCATAGAACTTGTATGGGACGAACTGGATAGAAGATTCAAAGCAAAGATACCCACAAGTGCCCTACATCTGTGGGTATTGCTGCAGAAGAGCTGGGAAGACATGCCGGGTGATTTCCTGCTAAAAT
The DNA here is from genome assembly GCF_017654505.1 of Polyodon spathula. Lineage (NCBI taxonomy): Eukaryota > Metazoa > Chordata > Actinopteri > Acipenseriformes > Polyodontidae > Polyodon > Polyodon spathula. The sequence continues at coordinate 15,299,548 of NC_054544.1, forward strand.
TTGTTAACCGAATGCCTTGTGTTTGTGAGGCTGTTATTAAGGCAAAGGGTGGCTACTTTGAGGAATCCAAGATTTAGAGACAATTTTACATTTTCTTGAACATTGCTTTGATACTCCTTATGCTTTGTTTTGTATATTGTAACATGTGTTTTCATTTTCAAGAATTTACAGAAACGTTTACGATGTAAAACATTGGCAATTATGAAAAAACCTATATATATATATATATATATATATATATATATATATATATATATATATATATATATATATATATATATACACATACAGTTGTAGTCAAAAGTTTACATACCCAATGTATAATTTGTATAATTGTATAATTTCTATAAATTTCTCAAACAAAGAATTATAGGAAAAATCTTTTGTAGCAAAAGTTTTGCTTTTGTGGTTGAGGGGGGGAAAAGTTACAAGAAATAAATGTCTACAGTTATTTATTTCAGCAATTTCTTTGAAAAATTCCATCCATCCATCCAGCCATCCATCCTTTATCTGTAACCAAGTAATCTTAGGGTAATGTAGGGTTGCGTGAACCAGAGTCTAACTCGGCAGACACAGGGTGCAAGGCAGGGCAAAACTCTAAAAATGCTAATTCAAAAGTATTCATACCCTGACAAGGAAAATTAAACTAATAGCTATTTGAGGCACCTCTAGCATTAATAACTAATCTTAAATGATTAGGGTATTTGTCAGTGAGCTTTTGGCATGATTCTTTAGTGATTGTGCACAGTTGTCTTCAACACATACCAAAGATTTTCAATCAGATTTACATTGGGGTTTGACTAGGCCATTCCAGATCCTTGATTTTATTCTTCTTTAACCATTCTGAAGTAGATTTTGATGTGTGCTTGGATCGTTATTGTGTTGGAACGTCCAGTTGCGCTTTAAATCAAGTTTTGTAGCGGAGGGTTTCAGATGATTGGCCAATATCTTTTGGTATGCTATGGAATCCATTTTATGATGTACTGGAACTAAATTTCCTGTGCCATTAGAGAAAAAAAACACCCCCATAGAAGGATACCAAGACCTTGACAGTAGGTATGGTGTTCTTTTCTTTGTACATCTCACCAGACTTTCTCCAAATGTAATGACTATCAGCGTGACCAAATAGCTCGATTTTTGTTTAATCACTCCACAAAGCCTTGGACCAGAACTCATATCCATCATTCAAATGCCGTTTTGCAAACTTTAACCGGTTGTCCTTGTGATATTTTCCTAAGAATGGCTTTTTCCTTGGCCTGCGACCATTGAGACCTTCACCATGCAATTCTTGACCTATGGTTGAAATGGAAACCCCAGTCCCACTTGCAGCCAGTTCACTTTGAATATCTTTGGCAGTCAATCTCTGATTGTTATTAACCTTCCTCACAATTTTGTACTTGTTCCTGGTGGAAGAACCTTCTTTCTTCCAGACCGAGGGAACGTTGTGACAGTACCATGAGTCTTGTACTTGATAATAGAAGCAATAGTTGAAATTGGGACACTCATATGCGTAGAAATCTTCTTGTATCCTTCTACTGCTTTATGACAATAAATAATTTTTAACCCTTTCTTAAGAATTTTTAACCCTCTCCTAAGAATGTTCACCTACAATCCAGCATTTTCTAGACTTTTCTAGAATTAGGTTCTGCATTATCATATTTCTTGTAACTTGTTTTCCTCATCCACAAAAGATGTTTTCCTCATCAAAAAAAGATTTTTCCTATAATTGTTTGTTGTCGAGAAATTTCTAAAAATTATACATTTTCATTGGGGCATGTAAACCTTTGACTACAAATGTGTGTGTGTGTGTGTGTGTGTGTGTGTGTGTATATACACACACACACATATACAAATGTGTGTGTATGTGTACTGTATATATATATATGTATACACACACACATATACACAGTCAAACCCATTTACAACATACCTAGCATATAACGTACACACTAATGTAAAGAACCAGTATCATGGAACTAAATAAAATCGCATTAAATACTGTTTAAATTCTCCTTTTTGGTGCATACTTCCTGTTATGCACGCACCACAATTGCATGCAGTGGTCTGTGCTGTGCATATTGCGTACTCATAGGACTATTTCTTGCTGTTTTGAACTTGACCTTGCTCTCTCTTACTTAACGCGCTAAACGATTGTCGTTTTCACTTAAGGACAAACTGTACATTATTGGAGAAATCTTAAAGGGTCAAAAGCAGTCTTTTTTAGAATTATGTTGTCAAAGAGCTCAAGTTTAAAAAACAGTCATCGCTGAGGCAGTTTTCTGAGATTAGAGCAAAAAAATTGACAACCAAGTTCAAAACTGATTTACCTGAACCCCAGCCCAACAGTGTTAGAGCGTCCAGATTGCCGTAATGAAACCTAGTTAGTTTAATCCAGCTTGTTGGAAAACATGGATTGAGAATTGATTAGGGGTTTGCTACGCATGTGGACTAGCAGAGCTATACTGGTGTTCTTTTCTGAAAAGAGACTAATATTGCAGATAGCAGACTGTTTGGTTCAAATTGCATGTACTGCTAACCACTGATAGAGACGATGCGTCTACAAACTGCCCAACAATGACTGCAAGCTAACGAGATAACAATGCTGTGGACTAGAAGGGAACAGGCGCTAGACTTCAGAGAAATCAAAAGAGATAATCCCACTGGCATCAAAGGGGGTCGCAAGGAGATAACAAAAGGCAGATGTATGGACCTTTTGTCTCCAGGAGTGTGAAGAATGCACTGAGTTCAGAGGTTGTCACACTAGACCACACACACAGACAGACACACATTAACACTCACACAATAAATTAAATTACCTTGACCATTGGTTAATGTCAGAGAAAGGGGAGGTGGACCATCTATACAGAAGGGTATTTAATGTCACGCAAACATTGTAATTTTGAGTTCTGTATGTCCTGTACCTGGGACCAGACTCCCTGCATATTTCAATAAACCTGGCAACTGATTGAAGAAAAGGACTCTGTGCATTTTCTTGAATCTACTTACTCACCATCTATTTTTTAAGTTATTTCACAGCTGTTGAAAAAAGACTTTGCTGGATGACTGTATCCCAGAAACCACTGTAATGCGTACACAGTCTTTCTTTTTTCCCTTGTAAATGTTGTTGTTTATTTTCATTGAACACGGGAGCAGAATGGAGGAGCTACGAGAACGTGCCTAAGTAAAATCAAAATCAAAAGGGGAATAATTCGTATTTGGGGGGGGGGGGGGGGATTATCTGACCTTATGTGATTTCAGGTCACAGACGCATGAGAAAAGGTTGTATGACTTTCCAAAAAAGACTCACATCGCAAGAGTGTCTGAAGTAATAAATAAATAAACCTTTATACTACATACATTGTGTGTGTACATTAATCAGTTAGTACTGTACTAAGATGTATTACAGTAGTAATTCATGTGAAAAACACAATAGTACAGAAGGAGTACATTTAAAATTGTTTTTAGTTTTTCTCCTCTTCAGCCTCAGGAGGTGTCACCAGATTTTTTTACTTATTTTTCAATTCTGTTTTCCTTGTTTTGGACAGTGGCTCATTAGGAAGGACCGAGGATTGCTTCACAACATCATTAGGAGATGATGTTGTTGTTTGCATACTGTGTAATGAAAAGCTGCATAGATTTTTACTGTGTCGCATGGGGATTCTTCATTAATATCATTAGCAGGGGCAATATATAGACTGTACAGAGGTACCATGCTATTAGGAATGACCATTGTGTCACTGGTAATAACCTTGTTTACCTTCTCATTATGAAAAATCAGTAGTTCGTATTCTAATTGGACATGAAGAGGCAACAGAAAAAAAAAAGACTGAAACAATAAGGTTGTACTTGCATTGCTTTATTCTTGTATGACAAAATGATGGACAGGAACAAAACGTTGCACTCCTCTAACACAATTATATTGTAATTAAGGAAGTTGGAATTATTTATTTACACAATTAAGTGTGATAGGAAAGCACTGAAATGATCAAATGAAAAAGGGGGTAAAGAACATAGAGGCAGTTTTTGCACCTTGTGGGTTTGTTCATACTTCTGTCATAGATGAATGTGAAACGTCAGGCTTAGACAGCTATAAAAGCTGTGCAGCTTCACTCCAATCATGGAGAAAATGTTGACATTTTTAACATTATCTGACCTTATGTGATTTCAGGTAGCAGATACATAAGAAAAGGCTCTACAACTCAAAAAGACGCACGTCACAAGTGTCTGATGTAATTCAAACCTGATGCACAGGGTTGAAGACCCTCGTCTCCAACCAGAAATTAGGTCATAGTCTGCAGTATGAACCAACCTTATCTCTGTTGTGTGGTCTTGATTTAATCTAGAGCTGCTGATATTGTATATTAGTTTTTCACTCTTAGGTTACATATAATTGATTTTCCTCATTCTCTTCCAGGTTATTTTAGTTTCTGCTAATAAGCTGACTCGATACATTGAACCATGCCAGTCGACAGAAGAATTTGGAGGTAGCCTTGTGTACGATCACATTGAGAGCAGGGCTTCTCAAACTTGGTCCTGGGGACCCCCTGTGTCTGCTGGTTTTCATTCCAACCGAGCATCCCAATTACTTAACTAGACCCTTAACTGAACTGATAATTAGCTTTATTAGACCTTTTTACTTGTTTTCGGCTCTTAACAGTTGCATATTTCAAGTTAGCCGTAATATTTTATAAGGAACCCTGCAACTGTTTAAGAGCTGAAAATGATGAAAAGGTCTAATTAAGCAGATTATTAGTTCAATTAAGGTCATTATGTAATTGGCACCTCAGTTGGAATGAAAACCAGCAGCCACAGGGTGTCCCCAGGACCGAGTTTGAGAAGCCCTATTCTAGAGCATGTAAGCATATTCTAAAAGGCCTTAGGGAAAAGAAGCTATGTATTTTAATTATGTCCTTCAACTTATTGAAGTTGGCAGCTGCCTTGTGTGATGCGAGCAAATGTGTTCTTAATGTAACTACAATTACAACAATTTAAGCAGAACCATTTGAATCAGAAAATCCTGAGGAAAATAAAACTAATGTGTTATACTAAAGCTTCTAGCTGTTTGCTGTTTTATTAAAACATTACTAATGAAGTTTCTGACACCATGCATATTGATGCTATAGAGCTCTAAATGTAGAATAATTAAGTCTTTTCTGTCATTGGCCTATATTTCATACATCTACATTCAGTCTGGTTACAGTAGTTACAGGGTGGGACACCATAAAAATATTGTTCATGAATAATAACCTTTAGACCCGGTAATTTATTGGTTTCATTTAACTTGTTTAAATCAGTTTAAAAATCCATGATAGCTTAAATTATGTTTTTGCCATATTGGCAGACTGCCATTCATGAAAGCATAAAATCATATATTTTTTTCTAAAGGGATCAACCTCAATTTAAATGCCTGGCACTGTTTGCTTTCATTATTCACTGTATCAGTGGCTTAGTGGCCTCCAGAAGAGGAGGAGCGAAGAACGAATTCAATTCAGTTAATTACCAATTTTGAAAAGATAAAAATCATCTAAGAAGCAGTAAAACTGCATGGTACCAGAACAGGAACATTTTAATGAAAACAATTTCCAAAGTAAACTATAATACTTTATTAATTGCAGAATGTTTTCAGTAGTGTAGACCTCTGGATAGAATATACAACAGTTAAAAAAATATATAAAAAAATAAATAAATAAATAACAAACTGAAAGTACAAGCCTTGATTTAAATAGATCAGTATCTCCTGCTCGGAGTTTATATATGTGCAAATGTACTGCATGCCGCACTATTTTGCATATATTTATAATATATCCAATTATAATGAAACTTGCTCTCTTCTTCTTGAATATCTTTTGGTTCTTTACTTGTATTTTATAGTTCAGTTTTGAATGTTCAGATATTCCCAAGAAAAAGAAATATTAAAAGAAGTTGCTTCTACTTCCTGGTAATTAATGTATTGGAGCTTAGACTAACTGTTTTGGTCAGACCTACATCAAAGGTACCAGGATGCAGCAATTTATCTAGTGCTGTATGTAAATATTTGCTTTTTCTGTGCCATCACTGGTACGGGTTTGCTGATTTGTGCTTTATCCACTTGAAATGCCAAGTACTGCCAAAGATTCTCTATCATCTGGATTTTTGGTAGACCAGGTCATCACCGTCATCTGTGACTTTCCACTCACAATTGTGCTTCTTGAATCTGTTTGGGGCATGATAACATGCTGGAATTGAGATCAGTTAGACATTCCCCTTGTGGTAGGGCATGTTGGACAGGTACATTGCGCTACATATTTGTCATTATTCATTTAATAACCAGATCTCCAAATACAGTGGTGAGGATCCCCTCTTAGCAGCAGTTTTATTGGGATCTAGTTTCTGTTGTCAGTTAGCATTATTTTTTCTTATTATTTTACTTTATTTTACTTATTTTTATTATTTCACTTTACACTGATGTGAGGGGTGTTTTTTTTTTTTTTAATGACGGTGTACCTCATACAAGAAGAAATACTGCTTTTCAAAGATTTCAAAGTACTATACCAGCTTCAAATGTCTAATAATGGTTTCACACTTGCTTTATAATTTGAAATACTTTTAGAATCATTTTACTTGCACCAGTAGATATAGTTATTATCTGGCTTCATGAGTTAACATTTTGCTAATTCATACTTTTTGATGGAAATGTAACATGACAAATGTGACTGTTCTTGAACATTTGGAAGCTATTGGCTCCTTCGATGAATTAAGCCAAGGGTAATGAAAAGTGTTTCAGTGGAAATTATCTTTTGAATAGGTTATAACTGAGTAATGGCTTTATTTAAACCCCCCTTGGAATAGTTTTGTTTTCATTTAACATTTGTACATATAATTAACTTAATTTACTGAAATTCTAATTTAGCACAGTTGTGATTTTTGAATAAACCAACCACATTAGTAATATACTTAAGGCTCTTGGTTTAAGTGCACTAGTAAGATAATGTAAGCCATTAATTAAGCCTCTGTTCTTTTCCATATTTATGCAGGTTGTGAATTGGCTAGAGGGACAGAGCAGTTAAGAACCCAGTGGGGGATTGGAGACTCTATTAGAGCTTCACAGGCCCTACAACAGAAACATGAGGAAATTGAGAGTCAGCACAGTGCAAGTTGCATTTTCAAATGAAAACAGACATGACGTATTCAGTGTGTTAAACCAGGGTTTTGTTTAAGATATTTTAGACAGGCGTTCTATTTTAGGTACCTTAGCTGCTTTCTTGATCATGTGATTGAGTTTTAAGGATAATGTTGGGGGAAAAAAAGAAAGATGAACAGAAAGAAAGAAAGAAAGAAAGAAAGAAAGAAAGAAAGAAAGAAAATTGAACAGACACTGTTTTTTTTATGTTTTGAAATGTTTAACCTACAAAGGTCAGAAGACATGGATAACATCAAACTGGTCAAGCATACTGCATTCCAAGGACTGATAAATACTGTATTCAATTTGGCGCTGCCCTCGAATTAAAGCCAGCCTCGTATTGACGCTGCAGTCATATATAAGCTTTATAATAGAGGCCGCCCTTGAATAAACACAGCTATCAATAAAGAAACATTAAGGTATTTTTTTCTCCCCCTACTAAAAAAACCACACACAGTAAACAAATAAGTGTGCAACACTGTCTAAGTACATGCAATGCCCCCAAAGAGACGGGAGCCTCTATCTAGCACGTACATTACAAACTAATGTACACAGAGACACACACTAAGCACATTTTATTTTATGGTAGTACAGTTCTGAAAGAAAATCCAAGATAAACTACGTACAGAACAGCAGTCCTTCTGAAGTTCTTATAGGTGGTTTTTATTGTTTTGTTTTTAACAACTAATACACACTACTGATTGGCTGGTACCATACTCCCCTGACCTTCCAACTTCCACCTAATAGGCTCTCGGTAACTGTCACGGATAAATGTACTGTAGTCAAAGTAGGTTAGCCACACACCCTGCTACATACAGGTAGGCTACCGTATTACAGAAAATAATCAACCGTGACACTTCTAAAATGTCCTAAATCATGTAATAAAATATTGAAGCGTTTGAAAGTCATAGTATTGTTAATAAAGGTCTCTCTCATATAACGGCCACCCTCTTTTAAGTGCCAGAGTCATTTTGATCAATTTAAAATAAACGCTGCGGCGCCAAATTGAAGTAATACGGTATATTTTGCTTGAAAGCAAACTCCTTGTGTTTGAATTTGAGAGGGGGAAAAAAAGGAAAAACATAATCATAATGTAAAAACCATTGCAATAGACTTAGTGGACACAACTAAATCATCTGAAAGCAGGTTTTGACCTTTTCATATTTTTCAAACAAACTAAATAATAACTAATTGCACTTTTTTAAATATACCATTAAGGCAATTACCATGGAGTGGAAGGCACCCATGCACACTTGGTTTAACAGTACAGCATTTAATCAATGACATCTATTCAGCAACTCATTACATTCAGCTGTCTGTTTTGCACAGTAATGAATCAAGACCCATTCCAAGAGTATTGATAAAACCTGTCTGTGAAGTATTCTCGGATAACCTGTTAATCTTAGTATAGCTTGTGTAACATGGGTGATCATTCTTTAACATGTACTATAACCTTAAAACAAATAGGTTGCACTCATGCTGTATTTTGCACAATTGAACATCAATACACCTCTAAATACATTTGAAACATTTTATTTACAATGAAGTTCATAAATCACAATCCTAATCTTGTTCTAACAGAAACTGAATATTTCACACATTCTGGTGGTAGTTTTTGTACCAACAAGGAAGAGTTTTGTGAACTAAGGAAATTAAACTAAATAAATGGATGAGACCCAATCTGTCAGTCATCTACTCACTATTGTCTGCAGGGATAGATGCTGAAAGAGGCTGTAATGAGGAGGACCTGGTTCAACTCAAGAGTCTTCAGCATCAGTTGAGCAATGTCTGCTACCAGCAAGCCAGCCAGCTGGAATTCTTTGAAAGCACTTGCGGGGACTAGGTCTGACATTACATTTTTTCCTTTCGGTCCGATGTTGGACTGTCCAGCATCATCAAAAAGGCACCAATCACTGGTCCCTGGTTGGTTTTTCTCCGGAAAAACCAGAGGAAAGCTTTCAATGGCCAAGAGAGGCAGATCTGAGCAATACGCATAGTCCCTTCACCACAGACATAACACGGACATAAACAAACAAGATAGCTGCTTCCTCATTCAGTGCTCAAAGAATATCGCAGACATTTGCCAGGCTTTTTCAGATGTTATAGTAACAAAATAATGACTTGGATCGCATTATTGAGGAGTTTGGTGATAAATCGAGTGATCAGGAGATGATTTGTCAGTATGCACTACTATGACAAGATATGTGATAAATACAGCGAACAAGGAGTGGGGCAGGGCTGGAGATGCAGTACTGAGTGTACTGTTGAGAAACCTGTTTTACTGTGAATAAAATTACTTTTTAAACAGTGGGTGTAAAATAAACAGCTTGTGTGAAAATAAATTAGACCTGACAGGCGCTGAATAAATGGACCGCAAAGGGTTAATAATACGTTAACAAGTTCTCGTTTCATTTAAAACAATAAAGCTGTTATATGTATTTAATACCAATGAATAATAATAATAATAATAATAATAATAATAATAATAATAATATAATAATGTAATGCGTATGAGAATTATGAAACACATAAATACAAACACAGGCTACCTGTTGGCGATAGGTTGTACAGTCTGCTCAGGTGTCTGTAAAAAGCAACAGTATCTAGGACACCTCTATCCAGGCACACAATTTTAAAACTGGCATTTTGTGTGATGCAGGGTGGACCTTGGCATGACAATTTTTCAGGAGTTCTATGCTGAATGCGAGGAATTTGAAAACAATAAACACATTTCTTACAGGTCAGCATTACTGTGCAGTTACAGCATCTGCACCAGAAACTGTGTGCTGTTCTGTCAGGATCCAGACCTCTCACTATCTGGATCAGATTCCCAGGAATCTCAGTCCTTTCATTCAGTTTCAATAGGGCCTATTTGGTGCTCTATGATTGGCTCAAATTCATACAGAAAGTTTTTACCAATAGATTCTAGCTCTTCAAAGTCACTTAGTTCCAGTGTTGTGTGAGACTTGCCATCTTTGTTTACACCCGCCGGTTGAATGCTCCAACCAGTGACGTCACAGCAAAACTTTGTCAATATGGCGGAACACAATTGAAGTGCCGGTTGTCATAGTTTCATTAGTCGTTATTGTGTTATACGATAAATACAATGGTGTTTTCGGTGGGAAGTGTTATCTTTAGTACTTGATGAATCATTTTAAGACATAAACAAGGCTTGAGGGAAAAGGGTCAACCTGGGCCTATGGGCAACCATCAGCCTGGGCCTATGGGAAAGATGTTACTATTGAAAATAAAGAGAATGTCGAACATGTACAAGGTGTAATGGAGGATATGCAGTTTTGCAAACAAAGGTTAGTTTGAATGTTTTTATTTATTTTAGTTCTCTAGGGTTAGTTGGTACACCTTTTATAGTAATTTGGTAACCTATGTGTAACAGTCTGTCAGTGGCACGCGGTAATACTAGTTACTGTTTACCTATTAACTGTGATCTAAACGGCAGCAGATTGAAATATTGCCATCCTTTAGTTTGTCAGTGAACCAGTATTGGGAGAACCATTACATTAAAATGTAAGGTATGTTGTGTAACTCGCAGACATTTTGATCTTGCATTTTGTCATGTAAAATAACACTATGGAGAGAGAGAGTCATTATTTTATTGCAAGAAAATCTTATAGATGAAACACGCGTTCTAAGGGTTTATTATGGACAACACAAAAATGTAATAGAGGTGTTAGTAGAGTCCATTTTACTGTGTTTAGCAATTTTAGCAATCATACTCCAGAGGATCAAATGTCAGTTTCAAAATTGATGATTCATCTTTGACATAATTATTCAGTGGAACTAAGGCACAAATAGAGTCTGAATCTGTTGTGTGATTGATGGGCTGTTGTGAAGAGCTAAGGGCTATTGATTTCCCTGAAACATGTGGTTATGGTTCTAGCTTTTAGTGTTAATCCTTTTAATGTGTAATTTCCATTGTATAAACCTTCCCTGATTATAAGTCACACTGGTTGTCTATTGTGAGGTAGGTGCCTTAGAGATAGCACAGTAAAGATAAATCCCTCAAATCTTGTGCTTTCTTTCAGGGTGTGAAGATATGGTAGATGTGATAAGATTAAAAATGCTTCAGATGGTGCAGCTTTTTAAATGCAAGGAAGATGCAGTTCAGGTATGACCCTTGCCAATTCATATATACTCTATTGCTGCATATGATAAAAGATAAAGAATTGAACAAAAAAAATCAGTTTGTATGTGTATATGTGTGTGCATGTATATCAATTAATATTGCTTTGTGAACACTGTATTCTTGGTTACCTAAAGTGGCATGTTCTTCTTTTATGCACATACAGTACAATATATTTGCCAACTATTTTCGAGGTTTTGTTAGGGTGTCAGTAGCATATCTGCCTTTTTTATTGAGCACATAGACAATTATCTAACTACAATTAAATTGTTAAGAGTTTATATTTCCCACGGTTTCTGGTACTGTGTGTTTTACTCTACTTTTTGTTTTTTTTATTTTATTTATATAGGCAGTTGAATGGTTAAGTGAGCTGCTGGAGGCTCAGCTGAAGACCCATATCAGACTAGGAAATGATGCACAGGAAGTGAAAGGTTTATTAGAAAAACACAGAACATTTGTTGATGTTGCACAGGTATGTGACAGTGGCTTTAAGTATTGCAGATAACGTACTACAAATGCATGTTTTTGGTTCATATTCATTTATTGTGACATTAATATATCTATTACAATTAGTTACAATTAGATATTACAAATAAAATCCAAAGGTATGGTACAGCACACAGTCACACTAATGGATACCTAATATATATACACATATATATATATATATATATATATATATATATATATATATATATATATATATATATATATATATATATATATACATACACACACACACACACACACACACATACCGTGGCTTGCAAAAGTATTCAGACCCCTGACCAATTCTCTCATATTACTGAATTACAAATGGTACATTGAAATTTCGTTCTGTTCGATATTTTATTTTAAAACACTTAAACTCAGAATCAATTATTGTAAGGTGACATTGGTTTTATGTTGGGAAATATTTTTAAGAAAAATAAAAAAACTGAAATATCTTGCTTGCATAAGTATTCAACCCCCACACATTAATATTTGGTAGAGCCACCTTTCGCTGCAATAACAGCTTTAAGTCTTTTGGGGTAAGTATGTACCAGCTTTGCACACAGTGTCGGAGTGATTTTGGCCCATTCTTCTTGGCAGATTTGTTCCAGGTTGTTCAGGTTGGTTGGACGACGCTTGTGGACCACAATTTTCAAATATTGCCACAGATTCTCATGAGATTGAGATCAGGACTTTGACTGGGCCACTGTAGGACATTCACCTTTTTGTTCTTGAGCCACTCCAATGTTGCTTTGGCCTTGTGCTTGGGATCATTGTCCTGCTGAAAGGTGAATTTCCTCCCAAGCTTCAGTTTTTTAGCGGACTGAAGCAGATTCTCTTGCAGTATTTTCCTGTATTTTGCTCCATCTATTCTTCCTTCAATTGTAACAAGATGCCCAGTCCCTGCTGATGAGAAGCATCCCCACAGCATGATGCTGCCACCACCATACTTCACTGTAGGGATGGTGTGTCTTGAGGCATGGGCAGTTTTAGGTTTACGCCACACATAGCTCTTTGAGTTTTGGCCAAAAAGCTCTATCTTGATCTCATCTGACCACAAAACATTTTCCCACATCGCAGCTGGGTCACTCTCATGCTTTCTGGTAAACTCCAGACGTGCTTTCAGATGGTACTTTTTGAGTAACGGCTTCTTTCTTGCCACCCTCCCATACAGGCCAGTGTTATGGAGAGCTCTTGATATGGTTGACTCGTCTACCATTTCTCCATTCCCAGCCACTGAACTCTAGCTCCTTCAAAGTGATTGTTGGCCTCTCTGTGGCTTCTCTCACAAGTCTCCTTCTTGTTTGAGCGCTCAGTTTTGAGGGATGGCCTTTTCTTGGCAGTGCCTGGTTGTGGTGATGCAGCTTCCACTTCCTGATTATTGATTCAACTGTGCTCACTGGGATATCCAAACACTTGGTTATTATTTTGTACCCTTTCCCTAATATATGCATTTGTATTACTTTATCTCTAACTTCTGCAGAATGCTCTTTGGTCTTCATTTTCCTTCAGATTCACAGCCTTACCAATTATACTTCAACAGTGGGGTTTTTATCCAGAAAATGTGACAGCAACTTTAATGGTTCACAGGTGGAGGCCAATAGTAAGGTAATTGTGTCCTCATTATGGCAATTTCTTTTATCGGTGCAAACTGGGAGCATCCACAGCACAGGGGTTGAATACTTATGCAAGCAAGATATTTCAGTTTTTTATTTTTCTTAAAAATATTTCCCAACATAAAACCAATGTCACCTTACAATAATTAATTCTGAGTTTCAGTGTTTAAAAATAAAATATCAAACAGAATGAAATTTCAATGTACCATTTGTAATTCGGTAATATGAGAGAATTGGTCAGGGGTCTGAATTCTTTTGCAAGCCACTGTATATATATATGGATTGTAGCATAACAACAAAACCAGTCTGTATCATCAACTTCAAAACCGCCAAACTCCACGTCTTCGTCGTCTGAACCTTCATCATTGATGATGCAAGCAATTGTCTAAATAATTAATGCACAGAGCATCTACTTCTATGCAGTTTTTTTCTATTCACGTGAGCCAAGATATTTCCTCTCTGGAATTATTCGTGCATAGTTATTAAAAATGCCCGTATTGAATCATTGAGCTTGACTTGTAGATTAAGGCTCTATTTACAGGATTTCCCCAAACTGAAAACATTATGCAATGTGAATTGTAATGTTTTAAAATGCGTCAAGGGTCTTTATTATTTTGGTAAAAGTGAAAATGAATGTGGGCAATTATGTGTAAATGTCCAAAAATTATGAATAAGTAATGATTACGTTTTGCCTTGTACAGAAGTGTGTGTGTGTGTGTGTGTGTGTGTGTGTGTGTGTGTGTGTGTGTGTGTGTGTGTGTGTGTATATATATATATATATATATATCCCTGTAGTCTTTGTTTGCAGAAAATTTTCAAGCATCCCCATGAAGTTTTTATTTTTATGTAATTTATCATGTGACCTTAAGATTTGCAGGGTTATATAAACACTGTATGCTAAATGTGTTGGTGACCACAACAATGATGTCTGGCTCAACATGCCTGCCATATTGAGGTCAAGTGCCAATTTAATTCTGGAGTATAGAGACTGGAGCAATTGTCTTAATATTTGGTACACTGCTGAATCCTACGATTTTATTTTTTTTCCCCCAATTCAATTTCACCAGTTTTTTACCAGAGTTATCCAGGACAAATAAACAGTTTCACTGTTAGGTTATTTTAACCTCTGTCCACATTGATGATAACGATCTTTTTCACATATCCATGTTGCATACAAAGTATTCCAACAGAGATGGCATTATCCAAGATGCTTTGTTTTCGTTCACATATTTATTTCATGTTTTATTTGCAATTTTTAGATGCTTTTTTTTTCTTCTTTAGGCATTTACTGACTGGAAACTGACTTTATTGTGTCTCTTGTATTAATCCCAGAGCACATATGATTATGGCAGACAGCTGCTTCAAGCCACTGTGGTTTTATGTCAGTCACTTCGATGTACTACAAGGTCATCAGGGGACGCACTGCCTCGGCTCAACTGAGTGTGGAAGCAGTTCACAGTAACTTCTGAAGAAAGGATGCATCGACTGGAGAAGGCCAATGCGTTTCACACTGCAGCTGAAAAGGTGGAGTTACACATGTTTTAAAGAATACTCTTCTTTAATAATTCCAAGGCATTTGCAATAATGTAAAAACCAAAAATGTAAAACATGTTTTGAAAGAATGAGACTTGAGAAGTAGATATGTTAGAGATAGTCGCAGTATATGCACCCACCAGTGATCCAACAATTCAGTTCTTCATGTTAAATACCTCACTTTACTGTTTAGTTTACTTAGAGTAAGTAGCAGGGTTCTGAAAAACATAGTGTTGTATCTCCCCACGTGTTGCTACAACTATTTAAATAACATACCTGTAATTTTTCTTTTTGTTGTTAACATCAGTTTTTACACTTGAACATTTTAATTCTGTCTCAGATATTTCAAGATTGCTGCCTAGTGCACTCAGTTTGAGATCAGAGGTGTGTCCTGTGATCACTGCCTGCAGGGGTCTTTTTTTTCTTCTTAAATTAGTTATGAGAGTGTGGTTTCAATATCTATCTGTTTGTAGCGTTCCAAATTCTGTCTAGATCTAGATAGTTTGGACCCCAAGATGAAATACGACCCCAACGTGATGCAGATAATCCACTTTACCTGAAGCTGATCTGAAGAAGATCCGCTTTTGTACTGTTGATATGAAAATAAATCGAATGCTTTGATAATTTTATTGAAAAGACGAGGTCGGCAATGTATTTATTAGGCTACCACATTAACGTTTGTACTGTTACAGTCTTAAATATTTCCAAAGAACAGCACTAGAGAACTCAGGAGAATCTATTAGGCTATTAAAACATAAAAATACAACTTATGCATTAGGTTTGCAAAGGTTCAGTGTATATTAATTACTTTTTTGTATACAGTTATATATATATATATATAACTGAGCAGTTTTTTGGGAGCCCTAAGGACATGGCTTCATCTGCAGATCACGTCGGGGAGAAGATGAAGCTTGTTGGCATGAAGAAGCTACAGGAGGAGGAGGAGGAACTGCAGCTGCAACAGCAGGAGGAAGATGAGGAAGGAGGAGGAGGAGGAGGAGGAATAGCAGCTGCAGCAGCAGGAGGAAGATAAGAACATAAGAACATAAGAAAGATAACAAACGAGAGGAGGCCATTCAGCCCATCTTGCTCGTTTGGTTGTTAGTAGCTTATTGATCCCAAAATCTCATCAAGCAGCTTCTTGAAGGATCCCAGGGTGTCAGCTTCAACAACATTACTGGGGAGTTGATTCCAGACCCTCACAATTCTCTGTGTAAAAAAGTGTCTCCTATTTTCTGTTCTGAATGCCCCTTTTTCTAAACTCCATTTGTGACCCCTGGTCCTTGTTTCTTTTTTCAGGCTGAAAAAGTCCCTTGGGTCGACACTGTCAATACCTTTTAGAATTTTGAATGCTTGAATTAGGTCGCCACGTAGTCTTCTTTGTTCAAGACTGAACAGATTAAATTTTTTTAGCCTGTCTGCATATGACATGCCTTTTAAGCCCGGAATAATTCTGGTCGCTCTTCTTTGCACTCTTTCTAGAGCAGCAATATCTTTTTTATAGCGAGGTGACCAGAACTGAACACAATATTCAAGATGAGGTCTTACTAGTGCATTGTACAGTTTTAACATTACTTCCCTTGATTTAAATTCAACACTTTTCACAATGTATCCGAGCATCTTGTTAGCCTTTTTTATAGCTTCCCCACATTGTCTAGATGAAGACATTTCTGAGTCAACAAAAACTCCTAGGTCTTTTTCATAGATTCCTTCTCCAGTTTCAATATCTCCCATATGATATTTATAATGTACATTTTTATTTCCTGCGTGCAGTACCTTACACTTTTCTCTATTAAATGTCATTTGCCATGTGTCTGCCCAGTTCTGAATCTTGTCTAGATCATTTTGAATGACCTTTGCTGCTGCAACAGTGTTTGCCACTCCTCCTACTTTTGTGTCGTCTGCAAATTTAACAAGTTTGCTTACTATACCAGAATCTAAATCATTAATGTAGATTAGGAATAGCAGAGGACCTAATACTGATCCCTGTGGTACACCACTGGTTACCACACTCCATTCTGAGGTTTTTCCTCTAATCAGTACTTTCTGTTTTCTACATGTTAACCACTCCCTAATCCATGTACATGTGTTTCCTTGAATCCCAACTGCGTTCAGTTTGAGAATTAATCTTTTGTGCGGGACTTTGTCAAAAGCTTTCTGGAAATCTAAATAAACCATGTCATATGCTTTGCAATTATCCATTATCGATGTTGCATCCTCAAAAAAATCAAGCAAGTTAGTTAGACACGATCTCCCTTTCCTAAAACCATGTTGACTGTCTCCCAGGACCCTGTTACCATATAGGTAATTTTCCATTTTGGATCTTATTATAGTTTCCATAAGTTTGCATATAATAGAAGTCAGGCTTACTGGTCTGTAGTTACCTGGTTCAGTTTTGTTTCACTTTTTGTGGTTCGGTATTACGTTTGCAATTTTCCAGTCTGTCGGTACCACCCCTGTGTCAAGAGACTGCTGCATGATCTTGGTTAGCGGTTTGTAAATTACTTCTTTCATTTCTTTGAGTACTACTGGGAGGATCTCATCCGGCCCAGGGGATTTGTTTATTTTAAGAGCTCCTAGTCCCTTTAACACTTCTGCCTCAGTTATGCTAAAGTTATTTAAAACTGGACAGGAACTGGATGACATGTGGGGCATGTTGTCAGTATCTTCCTTTGTAAAAACTTGTGAAAAGTAATCATTTAACATATTTGCTATTTTTTTTTCCTCATCTACGATTTTGCCATTTGTATCTCTTAAACATTTAATCTCCTCTTTGAATGTTCTCTTGCTGTTGTAATATTGGAAAAACATTTTGGAATTGGTTTTAGCTCCCTTAGCAATGTTTATTTCTATTTCTCTCTTGGCCTTTCTAACTTCCTTTTTGACTTGCGTTTGCAGTTCTGTGTACTCTTTCTGCGTACTTTCTTTTTGGTCCTTTTTTAATGCTCTGTAAAGTGCCTTTTTTCGCTGAATATTTTTTTTAATTGATCTATTAAACCATTTTGGCAATTTAGTTTTACATTTAGATTTGTCTACTTTAGGGATATAATTGTTTTGTGCCTCTAGTACTACATTTTTGAAGAACAACCATCCTTCTTCTGTGGGTGTTTTCTCTATTTTACTCCAATCTACTTCGTTAGTCTCTGTTTCATACCTTCATAGTTTGCTTTTCTAAAATTGTAAACCTTAGCTTTAGTCATTTCTTTTGGGGATTTAAAAAACACTTCAAATGAGACCATGTTGTGGTCTGAGTTTGCCAGTGGTTCTCTGACCTCTGTTTTAGTTATTCTATCTTCGTTATTTGAAAAGACTAAATCAAGGCATGCCTCCCCTCTAGTGGGTGCCTTCACAAATTGTGTTAGGAAGCAGTCATTTGTCATTTCCACCATTTCTATTTCATCCTTCGCGCTACCCACCGGGTTTTCCCATTTTATTTGGGGGAAGTTGAAATCCCCCATTAGTATGGCTTCTCCTTTGCTACACACATTTCTAATGTCATTGTATAACAGATTATTTTGCTCACCGTCTGAATCTGGCGGTCTATAGCATGCTCCTATTATTATGCCTTTTGAATTTTTGTCCGTTATTCTGACCCATATTGATTCGGTTTTATTTTCTTTGTCCAGGTTTAACACCTGGGCTTCAAGACTGTTTCTTATGTATAGCGCTACCCCTCCTCCTCTTCTGTCCTGCCTGTCTTTCCTATACAGTGTATACCCACAAATATTATATTCGTCCCCATCACTCTCAGACAACCACGTTTCTGTAACACCTATCACATCATAGTTACCTGTTAGTGCAGTAGCTTCAAGTTCTAGAATTTTGTTTCTGATACTTCTAGCATTTAGATAAATACATTTAATGGTTGTCTTACCTGAGTTGTTGTTCTTGTTTTGATGCGGTCTCCCTTCTGTTTTTTTGTTGATTTCTCCCCCCTTCCTTTCTAGTTTAAATGCTTCTGAACCTGCTCGAGGATCTTTTCTCCGAGTAGACTAGTTCCCTTGTTATTTAAATGCAGTCCATCCCGTCTATACAGATAGTCCTCGTTGTAGAATGTGGTCCAATGATCAAGATAGGTGAAGCCTTCCCGTGTGCACCACGTCTTCAGCCATGCGTTTTGATTAATTATTTCCAGCTGTCCATATGGTCCTTTGCAAGGTGCGGGTAGTATACCAGAAAATACCACAGTTTTGGTTTTCTCTTTTAATTTCCTTCCTAGCTCTCTGAATTTGTTTTGCAGGGATTTTGGTCTGTCTCTTCCAATGTTGTTTGTACCGATGTGGACGACTACTACCGGGTCGTCTCCTGTTCGTTCTAGGAGCCTGTCTACGTTCTCAGTGATGTGCTTGACCGAGGCTCTCGGAAGGCAGCACACTGTTGTAGTAAGGGGGTCCAAACTGCGAATTGAACTTGCTGTGTTTCTCAATATGGAGTCCCCAACAATCATGACCTCCCTTCTTTTTGCTGTCTGGTCACCACTGTCAATAGGGTCCTGGATGTTGTTCCTTTCATTCTCTTGTTGTTGGTTCTGCTCATCAAAATTCTGAAGTGACTCAAATCTGTTGGTTGTTTTGATTTCTGGTGGTTGTGTTTGACGAAGTTTCTTTTTTTCCCTGCTTCTGCCTACCTGAACCCAGCTGTTCTGACCTTCTATCTCCCTGGTGGCTTTCAGTCTGTTAGGGGTGATGCAGACTTCCATGAATTGTGGGTGTGCCAGTTCCTCAAGATCCTGTTGCTGTCTCACTTCTGATGAGGAAGAAGAAGGAGGAGGAGGAGGAAAGAACATAAGAACATAAGAAAGTTTACAAACGAGAGGAGGCCATTCGGCCCATCTTGCTCGTTTGGTTGTTAGTAGCTTATTGATCCCAAAATCTCATCAAGCAGCTTCTTGAAGGATCCCAGGGTGTCAGCTTCAACAACATTACTGGGGAGTTGATTCCAGACCCTCACAATTCTCTGTGTAAAAAAGTGCCTCCTATTTTCTGTTCTGAATGCCCCTTTGTCTAATCTCTATTTGTGACCCCTGGTCCTTGTTTCTTTTTTCAGGCTGAAAAAGTCCCTTGGGTCGACACTCTCAATACCTTTTAGAATTTTGAATGCTTGAATTAGGTCGCCACGTAGTCTTCTTTGTTCAAGACTGAACAGATTCAATTCTTTTAGCCTGTCTGCATATGACATGCCTTTTAAGCCCGGAATAATTCTGGTCGCTCTTCTTTGCACTCTTTCTAGAGCAGCAATGTCTTTTTTATAGCGAGATGACCAGAACTGCACACAATATTCAAGATGAGGTCTTACTAGTGCATTGTACAGTTTTAACATTACTTCCCTTGATTTAAATTCAACACTTTTCACAATGTATCAAAGCATCTTGTTAGCCTTTTTTATAGCTTCCCCACATTGTCTAGATGAAGACATTTCTGAGTCAACAAAAACTCCTAGGTCTTTTTCATAGATTCCTTCTCCAATTTCAGTATCTCCCATATGATATTTATAATGTACATTTTTATTGCCTGCATGCAGTACCTTACACTTTTCTCTATTAAATGTCATTTGCCATGTGTCTGCCCAGTTCTGAATCTTGTCTAGATCATTTTGAATGACCTTTGCTGCTGCAACGGTGTTTGCCACTCCTCCTACTTTTGTGTCGTGTGCAAATTTAACAAGTTTGCTTACTATACCAGAATCGAAATCATTAATGTAGATTAGGAATAGCAGAGGACCTAATACTAATCCCTGTGGTACACCGCTGGTTACCACACTCCATTCTGAGGTTTTTCCTCTAATCAGTACCACTCCCTAATCCATGTACATGCGGACTAATGGACTCTCCTGTGTCACCTCATACAGAGCTTGCAATCAGCATGGCATCCTCATGTCATAACTTCAATAGAATGATTCCACAGCCATTTGAGAATGACTTCCATTCTAACAGACTACGCCTCACCAAGGCATATTAACTTATCATGTGCTGCATAAGGCTCCTCCTCCTCCAGTTATATTATTAAAGAAAAGTACTACAAACATTGCACTGAAGTTCCCTCAAAGCTTTACCTGGCCTGTTATCTGTTAATGCTGACAGTTGACTCAAGATTTTAATGGTGCTACTAAAAGTATAGAATGTCCAGGTGCAACTTCTGTCCATGATTACTTGGTGATGTAGAATTTTTAGATGTTAGGCAAACTTCCTGTTTGTAGACAGTAAGAAAACTATTTTAGAATTTTTGTCTTTAATTTGTTATACCTTAAAATGTTGCTGCATCTTTTTTTATTGTGCCAATATGCAACCTGCCCTGAAAGCCTCTGATGTAAATTGCCTAACCTGCTGTTTTTAAGCAGATATTGGCAAGTGAAACCAGCTTTTTAAAAATGTTCCAAGATTGCTGCGTACCCGTGCACTTCAAGAAACAAGTGATGGGCAAAGCTTTGTTTAAATAATTAGTATAATAATAAAAAATGGAAAACTTTTATAGTAAACCGTGGAAAGGTTCAATAAATAAACTATTACATGGGAACTATTATCTTTGGAATATACTTGTGATTCTTCTTGTTTGTTTCTTGTGCTTTGTGTAACACCTGCTGTTTGATTTTAGGGCACAGGAAATCTGAAAGTATTTATTTGGAGTTTGTCTTGCCATGTAAAAGTTGTGAATGTGGCTGCAAACTGCAGTATCTGTGGTATATTTGTGTATAATCGTGTGTGGCCACTAGGTGTCACTACTGCATAATTTCACAGCAGAAAAGTTTATTTTATGGCAGCTTTTAATTGTCATCAATGAATATATGCAAGCACTAGCTGATGCAGTAATATTCCAGTTGGTTTATTTATTTATTTATTTATTCATCTTAGCCGCTGTATCTATTCTGTTTAAAGTTGCCATATTTTCTGAAGACATTTTGAAAATGCTCCAAGTATTTATTTACTACTATATAATATTGCTAAGGGTTCATAAGATACTTGAATGTATTTCACTTCTGGAATTCAGTTTTCCCCCTATTCCAGACAATTACCACAAAGCAGCAGCAATTTTAACAGTGTTATATTTTTACTGCCATTTAGAATAGTTGGACATAAACATTTTAAACGGTATAATAATAGATATAGGCAATGTAATTTAAGCAGTTACAAATTTGCTATTACATAAAACAATGCTTATAAGTAAATTATATTTGGTATTTCACCAGTTTAATTTGTCATATAAAGTTAACAAACATCTGGTCATGAAATCAGTGAAGGTCTATGCCACACCTGCAGCTTTCAGCCATAAACCACAATTGTATCTATTGTTTTTATATTGTCTATCAGCAGCACATCTTAGTATTGACTCCATTAAACTTGTTTTAATTAAAGCATTATCCCCTAAATGTGATAAATACATTTTGAGCAATCTAAAATAGTTTTAATCTTGTCCAACAGATGCTGGAGTGATATTTGTGCAGTAGTGTTGAATTACTTACATTATAAGTTAACATTTGGATTGGGGCTAAGGTAGAAGTCTATTGCACTTTATATTTAATAAAATAATAATAATTTTAAAAAAATGTGATGCATGAAAGTAGATGTGATTTCTAATCGGACAACATTTATTGGGGTTTAGTATCTATGGCAAACTAGTGAGTTGTGAAACAGTTATAAACCTAACAATGCATTGTTTAAAATTGAAGGGAAGTGTAGCAAATCAACATACTTTGCTAGTTGGTGACCTTTATGCATAGTGCTTCATGTAGTACTTCAGTGGTGTGCAAGATAATTAGTTGGAATAACAACACCACCAAATCATTGTTTCCTTCAGGGCTATTTCAGAACTCTGGACTGGAAATAACAGCTGGAGTGGTGAAGTGTGCAGTAAATTCAAAATATTTACTTAGAATTGCTAGAAAACCAGACAGAAATGTAAACTTCAGAAAGTTTTAATTAGAAAAAAGGTAGTTGTGTGGTGAAAAATATTTAAAATTTTATCATTTAATTTTATATTAGGTGGGATATACAATCAGTAATTAGGTGTTGTGGATCTAGAGAAAATCTTGTTGATTTAAATAATATTTATATATTGGGTCAGAGGCAGTGCATTGAATAGAAAAAATAATATATAATGGGACTGGGAAAATATTTACAAGGCCAATGTGCTGTAGGGACACATTTTACAGACTCGACATCAACTATAAAGCAGACCGACACAAGAATGCTTCCAGATAATCTATAGACAAGCTAAAGTTTATGCTTAGTAGATAACTTGTTAGATAACAAATGTGTCTATGACTGATTATTGGCAGTTACTTAGTAGTTATGACAAAAATAGCAAGCACTGATAAAGATGTTAACTTGAAGTCAAGAGATGACATGCTCATGCTTTTTGTATTCTGTAGACCTGTTTAGTCAGAGCAAAAAAAATAAGAGACTATGCAAATGAATACTTGGAAATCACTGCATGTCATGTGAGAAGAATGATAAAATACATTTTCTGATATCTTATTAGCTTTAGAAATATTATCTCTTGCCACTTTTCTTCTGTTCTAGATAGTTTGGTGCCAAAACCTACATGAGACATAAGGTTCTATTTTGATTATCTAAACCATGGCAGATTTAAAATCAACAGCTTTTTGTGAATCCTCTGGGACAGAGGGTTTATGAGTTTAATGGACGGCTATTTAGATCTGCCAGTATTCCGAAATATATACCCCACTGACTTGCAGTGTTATGCCAGACAGCTATTAGGGACTCATTGAACCAAGCTGAGAAGCTTTTTAATACACCTTTTAAAACCCTGTCTTAACATTTAGATTGACTATAGAATTTGAATAGTGTAAGTTTAACTTTAAATTCAGTTTAACTGAGTAAACATCGAAAACACAATTTCTTTTTTGAGGTGATGGTTTAACTGGTGGGCGGTCCTGTCTGTCTGCTGCCTGTCATCTGCTGCTCTGACAACTTCTAAATTTAACCTGCTTGTGATTTAATGCTGGGTGCTGGATGGTCACTTGGGCTAATTTATCAGTCGTTCCAAGCAGATGGTAACTCTATGCAGAGCCTGCAGTTCCTCTGATGTCCTTGACTTGTCTGAGTTTCTGATATCCGCCACTCTGTTTCTTTCTTGGCTGTTTCTTAAGTTCAGCAGCTGCAGTGTCACTTGCCCAAGTGAAGCAAAGTGGTTCTGTAAAGTCATATGAAGATCTCTGGTCACTGTGACGCTATTTCGTTTTTACTTGGTAGACCATTTAAAGCTCAGTAGTGCACCATATATTTTTACATTGCATATTCAAGTGTGTTGTTACAGAGGCCCATGTCTGTTAGGCTTCCTGAGTGATTTTAAAGGGCTTGAATGTATGTGTTTAACTCTTTACTGCAGCAGGTAATAGCACAGGCATATACTTTGTTTAGAAATGTAGACAAACTATTGAACACCCGTTTACCACTAGAAGATACAAACTTTCACCAGTATGCTCTCTGTGTATTTCTTACACAATTTAATGTACTGTATTTATAATTATACTTGCACTAAAAGTGTGCCAATATGCTTGCTATTGAATCTTTCGTTTGGTCAATTCTTGCAAAGATAACACGAGTAAAGATTGATACAGAATAATTGACAGCCCTAATTTCTTATTTTTTATATATATATATAATATATATATATATATATATATATTTTATATATCAATTAAAAATCACAGTTAACTTCTGCAATTCACGCATTCAGTTTTTGGGAGTATTTTAATGCACATTAATCGCAGTCCTCTGTCTTGTCCCTCTTAGCATACCATAATTAATTTCCTGAGCCTTTTAATATACTCAAGTGCACGCCAGTACTGAATGAATGCCGTCATCGTTTGTATATAAAATTAGTCACGGAACTGCATTATTTAGCAAACCACTTAAGCTGAAGGACTTGTGAATGGGAAGTTTATTTTTTCATTGGATAGAAAGAGGGTTGTATTTACTGTCAAAGTGAGTTTCATACCAGCTGCATGCTGCTAAACATACGTTCACTTCTCAGAATACACTTTCTAGTAGTTCTGCTAAAGACAACAAATGTACAAGTGGAACCAGTCAGTTTTGACAGAGTACTATTTTAGAAACCCATGCATCAAGTATCATACTATAACCAGTGCTGGTGCACTTTTGATAGATAACATTGTAGCTTTGTTTTAATACAATAACCACAATTTTAAACAATATCATTTACAATTATGCAGGGTATAACTGTCACTCAGTGACTGTTTTGTTTGATTTAGGTAATTTCAAGTTCTTAAAATATATTTTTAAATGCAGTAAGGTGAGTAATAAACTGACTCCATTGCTTAAAAAAAAAAAGTTTTTAAAATAACTTAATGGGAGTGAAAATAAAATTGCCCTTGAGGAATGTAACTTTCAGTGAATTTAACTTGGTTACAAGTATAGACAATTGCATCTGTCTTTATTAATGTATTTATTTGTTTGTTTGTTTGTTTATTTTTTGGTGACTTAATATTCAGGGTATTTTTGGGTTTCAATGCAAACATTCATATGCTGCCTCTAATAAAACTTACTGCACACTTTGTACAGGCATACACACTAGCATTTAGGGTCATGGGCTGATTTTTTAAGCCCTACCAGGATCCTGTGTGTAAGTGCTGCAGAGATAAAAATGAATTGATATTTTCAATTTATCATTTGCTTATCCAGTGTCATATGATGTTTTGTGAACGGGCCAGCAGTAAACACACTGCTATTTGGGTCTGACAATGTGTGGGAGGGGGGTACAGTGCAGTGCAACCAAACTAGGGGTGTGACAAATAGCCTTGTGCACAGTGATAATCCCAGTGGGTATTTCTATCTTTAACTTGCTGTTCTTTACTCTGTCAACTTTCAGTGCTTGCTGTAGTATATTCATTCAATCCAAGGGCTCAGTGGGGACTGAAGTTTTATGGGGGTGTCTTGTGTACTACTGTGGATACAGGATCTGAAACGAGGATGAGACTGGAGTACAACTGCTGTTAAAAGAACTGGAATCAAGGCTGTTACCACTGCTGTAAATAGAAATAAACCTGCGGCAACAGTAGAACCGACATTGGACTACTACTGTTCAGCAATACCAGGACGGGAAGCGCTTCAGTGGGAGGACGTGGGATTAAGAGTGTGTATGGCTTGCTGTTAGAATAATTTTGCCATCTTTGACTATATGAAGCTTGGATTGAGGTGACCATGTCCAATGAAGGAGACTATGGAGGTCAGCCTTCCACAACAACCGTTAGTACTGTTGCAGTCCAAGCAGGGGATTCACGGATCATTGTAGCATTACTAAAGGTATATCTTTATTTTAAATATATATTTGCATGCTTTACAGTTACAGGCTACACTGTACTTCAGGTTTACATAAATACCCAGATTGAGCAGATATTTTATTATAGTGCTTCAATTAAAAAGAAAAACAGTATTTTGATTCTTTATAGAAAAATGATTGTCATTGCTAAAAGTTATCATCCTTCAATGTATTTAAAATGTGTTCAAGTTGTTCAAATGCAAACACTGATTGGCTTCTAAATAGTAAAACAAATCTATTGTAAAAGAAATTATGTTTGTTTGTAGAAGCAACAATGTATGCAGAGTATACTCAAAGGGTTATTTAATTGTTATCATGAAATAACCCTTTTAAAAACAGTCTGTTTTTCCCATGTATTTCAAGCCAATCAATTGATAATGTGACAACTGCACTGTGTTTCCAACACAAATCTCCGTGACATTGCAACCATATTGGTTTACACAAGATCCTGACAAAATGTGTCACTTCACTCATTGGTTGCTGATTTGTTATGGCCAGTCACCGATTAAAGCTGTATTGACTCACAGTTTTATTTAATACTTATATAATGAATGTGTTTAAGTTTGCTAGTGAAGCACAAGCTTCCTCGTGTTTGTCAGTTTGGTAAGTACCTGATACAATTCACAGCAGTAGGGGGTTATAAATACAGGATGCAAAACAGATGTCTTTCCAAATGTGGTTTTTGTTACACTGTAAATATTTTCAATACCGACTTCAAACCTGTTTTTAAAACCATATGTTTGTCATTACATGCACAGTTCAGTGCCAGTCAGTGATGTCATAGCTACACTTGTTCCCTTCCCTTGTTGTGTGCCCAGAATCAATAACACAGTTTTTCAATTAGGCATTTGTATGTAGAAAAAAAAAGTACCCCAATGTATAATTCCAATACAAAGATAGTAATTAATACTAGTACCAGCAAAAGTATATTTCCAAGCTTTATTTTCTTAAGTAAAACAATAACTTCAGCTTATAATGATACTTCCTAATTTGCTAAATCATTTACAGTCATTTATCATATCGGCTTTTTCTCATGTATATGGCTTGTTAATCTGTTATTCTTGTTGTCATGTTGCATAAGCAAGAAGAGAATGTGGTATACAATATGTCCTTTAATGTTGCTATGTGGCACACAGGAATCTCAAGCATGTGGTAATGAAAAGGGCAACACACACTTGCAAATAATCGTTTGCTGTACAGGTAAACTTCCCTACACACAGAAAGTAGAACAAAAATACCACACTCTGCTTCTGTAACCAATGTAGAACCGCACGTCCGGTATAACATGGTAATGTTGTTTACAAATAATCTTTGCTCAGGTGCTCTTTTACAGCTGTGGGGTAACTGTTCTATGGCTATTGGGAGCATATCACTCTTAATTTATGTTTAGGTACAGTATATAACTGCATTTACTCCCACTGTTTGCTGTTTCTGTAATGTAATTAAACCAAAAATCTGTAATATTTTCCAGTAGAAAATATTGCAGACCCCTTTATATCTGTGGCCTTAGCAGCAATTCAACATTTATTGAAATGAATATCACGTGAATAAAAGGGCATTTACTGTAAACAGGTTTGTAGAATTACTTTGTTTTTTATTTGTGTTTTCAGTAGTTTAATTGATCCTTGCCTTGTCTGGAGAAATTTAACACACATCTCAAACATTCTACCAGAATATTAGACTCTATAGTGCTACTCAGTATTCCCTTTCCATTGTTCTTATCTGATTCTTCCACTGTGTTTTAGTGTGGAACACTGGTGCAGCTCCAGCTGGCTGAATCCACACCGAATCTGTTAGAGATTGGAAGTAATCAAGATGAGACCAAGAAGCTACTTCATGGACATGAAGTCCTGTTGGCAAAACTCAAGGTAATTATGAAGTTAAGAAGATCCATAAATCAAGGGATAGTAATTGAAGTCTGCCAGGGTGATAATGGATGATAATGGTTTCAAAGTAAAGTGTTTCCTTAACTATATTTGCGTGTTCACACCAATTAGTATACTTTCTCTCCTCTTTCAACAAACAGGCCATTTTTTTACAGGGCTGTAAAAACTGGTTGGAACATTGACCGTGAATATATACAGAATTCATAACCCAATCGTTAAAACTACAAATCCATCCTCTTCCCATGAATCTTTGGTTTCTTGCTTTTCTGAAAGACATTAAATGTCATGAGATGACATTACTATTATATAAACACAGAATATCCAGTTAAAAGGGTAATATCAAAGGTGTTAATAACTATCATGCAATTCTCTGCAAACATGAAACTCCCTTTGCAACACCTAAGTAGTGTCAGGTGGGATCAATACCTAATGCATAGGGAGGGAATCTAAAATATCTGGCAGGATAATAGACTTGGACACCCATTTCAAAGTGAAAGTAAAGTTAGGGGAAACTAAAAAATCTACAGAAAATTATACAAGACTTGAACGAAAAATGTTTGCTAATAGAGTGATAGAGGGGCGTATTTATAACATAAAGAACATGTCAACTCTACAAAGCACACATCATCACATTTGAAAGCAGAGAAGCTGTAACTCAATTACTTTTTAGCCTTGTGACTCTAACCTAATTATCATCTTGTTCATTTTGTTTGACCAATGATGTTTCCTTGCTACAAGTGTCCATAATACAAGCTGTCACCAAGTGATCCAGGACCATACAGATCGACCTACAACTGTAGCAGAGCTACTGGAGATATTTGCACTGTTTTGCTTCTGGGAAAAGTCCCTGTCTTAATATGGCTGACTAGTATAGTATGTATAATGATCTGTGATACAGTACAGAAATATTAAATAAGATATATAGTTTGTTTTTATTATAGTCAACACATTGGATTTACTGAGGTATCCAGTATGGTACTCATTTTTTGTAAAAGTTTATTTAAGTTAAACATTCATTTCTTAAAAACAGTCATACATTTAGCTGATTGCATCCATCTGTTTGTACAAAAGATCAAGCCGAACAAAATAACATATGACGTGCCAAACCCCAATTTAAACTTTGTTTGGTCTTCTAGAAGATTTTTAATATGAAGGTAAATTACTAACAGGTCCTGCCACAATGACATCATGAAGTACTCCTTTGCAATCAGTGCCATGTGCATGCAATATGTGTTAGGATTTTATAAAATGGATAATGTTATGATTTTTTTTTCTATGATTGTCTCCTTTAAGAAAATAAGTTAGATTTGTTTATTACAATATACAATATTACAGTCTTATTTGGAATAGAGATGTACTGATTTAAAATGCATGCTATGTCTTATGTACTCATGGTACTTAAATATCTTAAATAAATAAAATACATTATTTGTTAACTAATAGTACATCAATAAGTGTGACCAATGTTAATGATAGGACAATCATTTAAAATAACACAATGTAATTACAGTACACCTTTATAGACACCTAATTACTAATACCTGATTTATACCACAGCGTAAAGCTCCCCATAAGTTAATGTGTCATTACAATTCTATAGTCATCCCTTTTAATCATAATCTTTAACAACATGTTTATTAGAAGCAAATTAATATATTTAAACTTAAGTGTAACTGCTAAATGAACAGTACACTGGACACTATCTGCGAGACAAAAGTGTGCCTGAAGTTTATGCACACAATTGTTGGAAAATGTAATTAGTTCTGAGAAATAGCCTCTAGCCTCCTCAGATGTAGTTTTTATTACAATGCATTTATAATGTTTATGCACACGATTCAGGCAGTTGAGTTAAAATATGAAATACAGGAATCATTTAAATGCAATCTTATATTAATGTCTAAATGATGTATGGTTTCTTTTAAGCTATTCCGTTACAGTTCAGGGGTGCTTTTTTAATATTACAAGTAAATGACATGATTCTAGTTTATTTTCTTATTTGTATTTGTATAGGCACATGAGAATGGTGTTTGGAGCTTGCTGGGTGAAGCTGATAAAACTGCAGAGGAAAACCTGGATCAAGAACAGGTGTACGGTGCCATGGCAACCACTCTGAGTGAGGCCTGGGTGGGTCTAATAGACCTCTTGGAAAAGCGTAAGGAACTCTTACATCTCGCTTTGGACTTTTTTGAAAGAGCCTTGGAAGTAAGTGTTACAGAATGTTACAGTTTGTAAATAGTTGTTTTCATCCTTTACACGTCAAGCAGGTGCTTTATTTAGGGATAAAAAGCATGATAAATCTTGAAAACCCATAATTGCAATACATACATTTCTGAAGGCTGTGGCAGCTACTAAGGGGAAGCCTTGCTCTAGGTAGCAGTGGCTGATGCATTCGATTTACATAAGGTACGAGCCCTGAAGAAATCCTAAATTCAGATGAGATGGTTCACTGCATTGAAGTGTTCCTTGATGCAATTTTGTTACTTTGTATTTTATAATTATGTTATAATAATGCAAGGAGTTACATCAGCTTTTCCATTGTATTTTAATCTCAATCTACAATACTGTTAAATTCCCCACTCTTAGTAAACCACAGTGGCCAACATCAATAATGGAGCTGGTTGATTGGCACACAGTTTTACTGCATTCTCATTCTCATCCAAAAAATGATATTTTGACAGATGAGGAAAGTCGATACTTTAACCGAAGCACAGTGCATTCCTTATATTAGACATTGTACTGCCTTGAATTGAATTCCTGCTGGTGTCATATGGCTTTCCTTGTCGAGCTTTTGATATCACATGACAGCAAATGAATAATGTCATTGTCCTCCACATCAACCTGTATTGTATGTTAAGGATAAAGCAAATGTACTGTTCTAATAAAAGTGAGGATAAGGCCAAGTATTATTACTTAATGCATAGACTGATAAAATTACCAGTACCTTTTAATTAGTTATATCAATTAAGCAAAAATATTGACAATATTTTTGTGGAAATACAGTTTAACATGTATTGTTTTTATTTTGAAAAAGTTTGCCATAAAAATAGATGAAGCAGAAGACTTCCTGCAAAATGCCCAAGAGTTTCAGAATGCAGATTGTCTGAAGGAGCTTCTTCACAAGCACAGTTACATGAAAAAAGGTAAGTAGCTGGCACTGTGGATCAGTGCAGCCATTTTCTTAAAATGCAGAGGGGTAAGGGGGTGGGGGGATCTTCAAACAAAGTGTTTACTGATGTTTAAACATCTCTAAATAAGCATGTATGTTCTGCAACAACAATGTCTCTTTTAAGACAAATCTTGGATTCCATTTTTTAATTATTTTTTATTTCAGCACTTGTAAAGCAATAACTGTCAAGACCTAGATCACTTCCTTGGGTTTAGTGACTTGACAAGGCCCAAAGATTATCCTAGAGAGTTATGAATTCACCAGGAAAAGATTGTGTTACTATTGTTTTACGTGAAGAGATACTCTACTCTATATACATTGCCTGCATACTTTTTGTTATGGCCTGTACCTAATAATGGGTTGGGCCAAGGTGAATCTTTTCTTCTGAACTGGATATTACAGAATTAGCCATCTAAAAATGTGATATTTGTATTAGTTTCCCATATTCTGTCATATAATGTCCATCTTTTTTATACCAGCTTTGAGGTTTTGCATTCAGTATTTCTTCCATTGCAAAAGAACTATGCTACAGCCAAGTAGTATTATTGTATAGGTCACATGAAACTCCAAAAATAGGTTTCACATATCAAAGTACAACTGGGAAGTTGATCATATGCAAGCAGTCCTCTTTGAGTGACCATACTTTTAAGTTCAGCCTAGAGATAAGTGACTAAAAATATTTCCTATCGGAACATTGTGAAGCGATCCCAGCAAACCTTGTTATCTGCATTCACCACCACATGTGTTTTTGTTCCAGGGCATTAAGACGAACAGACAGCTACAATGGAAATATCTATGAGATACAAATGGGAGTGCATTTCATATCATATTGACAGTGTGACAGAGAAATGGAATAGGATGTCATCAAACTAAAAGGAATGATGCAGATATAAAGTTTATGTTAGGTCAGGATGGGATAGATTTAGTGTTTTGTCAATGAAGTTTCAGGTGTATTCTTCATCAAATGATGTCACTTCATCTCTATTTATAGGGTTCTTTAAAGAACTGTCCGTCTGACCCTTCAATGTACTCGTTCTGCCCAAACCTTAGAGAATATTAAATCGGTATGTTAAAAAAATAATATTGTCTGATTTCACAAGTGCTGACTAGTGATGATCATGGACTGTCTCACCTAAGATAATATTAGGTTGTCTAAGATTAGCGCTAATCAAGGTGTCTGATACCAGCCTAAAAAATACGTCTCATGAATATTAAAATCATTGTGGAAGGGGTGTGGGTAATTCACTGACCAGGAGACAGACAGGTGTACTTGGAACACCACACAGGTGCCCAGTTTTATTTTGGACCGGTTCTTATTTTTCTCTGGCAGAGGGCACTGTTGACCGTGGGCTGCCTATCAACGATGATAGACAGCACCACGGAAATACCACAGCTGGTACACGAACAGCAATTGCACTCGCAGGTGCTCAAAGAAATAATAATGAAAACAGAAGGCGAAAAGAACAAGGGAAAATAAAACAGTAATAAAACTACAAATAAAAGGTGCTGCACTCGGCAGCGTTATCCCGGTCGCCGCTACCCGCACGACCCGGATCACCGTCCTATTCTATCGGCTATCTAGCCTGCTCTTTTACAATACGCCGGGGTCTGCCCAAGGATTCCCTGCTCTCTCTGTCTGTCTCGCTGTGAATCTTTAGTTTTCTCCCGGCTGATTCCCGGTCCTGAATCAAAGCTTCCGCACTCTTGGCGCGTCTAAGTGGGCAGACCTGAGGAAACAACAGAGCGTTATTTTATAGGACCAACAATCACCCAAGACCCGCCTCCCAGCCATTCAGAGAGGGGGAAACTCCACACACCCACTTTCCCACCTCCCCGTGTCACTGCCATGACTCACAGGCGGTTGTTGGGCGGCTGCCGCCCTCTTCCTGCAGCCCGTGAACACGCCAGCAGAGTCAGCACAGATCTCTCCCTGTTACATCATATACAGTCGTCACTGTCTAAATGGGATACTGATAATAGGGATTTCTGCTTAAATGGACTACAACTCTGGGAAATTGTTCTTCCCAATGCTATTTATGTTGTTTACTTGGGATACAGTATTTTCAAATGATGAATGGAGATCGCTTTTCAGAGCAAGACAATATGTGATTACACTATGGCTTGCCTAAATTGTGTAAACCACGTTGAACTCTTGAAAAAGGAGGAGTCTCTTGTGGTTTCTCAGGCTACTATTGCAAGAAAGTTGGCATGTCAACATCGTCTTCTTTCGTCCTGTGGTAACATCGCATTTTAAATTATGCATTTAACACTTAAGCATAATGTGATGTGATTTCATTATTTTTCTTTTCATTAAGAATAAAAAAAGTGTGACTAAGGTTGTCTCAACTGCCTCGTGTTTAACTGAGACAGTCGCTTATTTAGGCTATTTTTCCTTCTCCTGAGGTGTCCCGATATAAAGAGACGCTGACTGTATCTAGTATCTAAACTACTATTGTGTTATTTACGTTGTTCTTGCTTTCAGCTAGTGAATTGAGTTAGACTTTACAAAGAACCATCTTTCCTAATAATGATATCATTCTGTGTGGGGGGATGCTCATTTTCTTGAGATTACAAAAGAGCATGATTGACCACTTATTTTATGTGAGATTATAACAATTTTACTTTTCTATTAAATCTTTAAAAAAATGGATTTTTCAAGATGCCTCTTGATACTTACAAGATATATTGAACATGGTTGTTTTCTGTTTGACAGCATCTCATTTTCTGTTTATTATCTTTGCAGTACTTTTAGAAAAATCCATGTCTCTTTTAAAGAAAAGCCAGGAGCTGCAGGATTTCATTAAAGACTTTAAAGTGGATGATCCAGCTATAAACTCTGAAGCTATTAGGGGTGCCCGAAGCAGTTGTCTAAAGATTGAGAGTCTCCTGGAGATGCTTCAGGATAGACGAAGGCAGTTAAATGAACAGCTAAAACAACAGCGTATGGACCTGGAGCACATTCTGGAAATGTGCCACTGGGACCAACAGGAACAGGAAGTATGTCTGACATCCCTGGTGGACGATGGGGGTATATGTGCATGCTTTCGTATGTGTCTGTAGTATAGGGTTTATTTTTTTGCCATGTGATCGGAGAGCCCCAGTTAATATTCTCTTTAGCTCAAGCTGGTGTGTCCTTATTCTACTCAAAAGTCATCAACTTGCACCCCCCACCCCCTTACCCACATTATGTTATAAAAGTATTAATTCCCCTTGTGTTGCATTATAACTTATTAGCTGAAGACTGTATGTAATAAAAGAAAACATGTACACTTCTGTTTACATTAAAAGAGCCTGTCATATGAAAATTCAAGTAGACTAATCCTTCAGCGTCACATGTTGTAAGGTTTTTGTGCAGGCATCACTTATTAGATGAATATCATATTTAATAGTCTGGAATCATCTATCTGAAACTTGGGACATAATATACAGTTTTGAGTTTGATGTGTCTGTTTTTAGAACTTTTTTTTTTTCATTTGGGATCTAGGTGGTTTAAACTTGCAGTCTTTCTGCATCTAGCCTGTTGTCAACATGTATTACCTATCCTGGATTGACCCCCCCCCCCCCCCCCCCCCCCAATATAACTAGCTGTGAAAGTGAGATTATATGAATGCTTGAAACACTATGCTGTGTGGCAAATCTCCAGAAAGCTGCTGCAGTGTGTTGGTTACTCAATATGCTATCACAATTTAAAGGGTCTCTCTCAAAGAAATCTCATGGTTTAACTGTAATGTCTTGCCTACTTATTACCATTTATTCCACTTTGCTTTATTAATAATGAGGTAAAATATATTGTGTTTCTTGTGTGTGATTTAAATGGTATGTGAAATCTGTTGAAATATACCAAAACATGTTTTATTACCCAATGTAAACAAGCAAACACAAAATAAAAAAAATAAAATAGTGTTGCATGTCATTTGAAAATCTAAGGCCATGGATACTGGGGCCATGTACTTAACAGGCATCAGTATGCATTTTGAACTGGAAAGTATGAGGGTCTGAAGGGATATTAAGACTAATGATGCAGTTTTAAGTAGCAACAAAGAGATACTTCCTGTGATAATGGTCTGCTGTTTTGAGTATAGTTATCATAAAAGATATCTTAACAAATGGAAAAAGTAATTTGTGCTGGTTTCTTTTAGCAATACTGTATGTATTTCCTTTTTTAGAAATTTGATTTCATTCATTTTGTTCTTCATTTTTGCAGGTGACTAATTGGTTGAATGAACATGCAGAAGTGTATTTAGAAAGAGATCAGCTGGGTTCATCTTTGTCTGAAAATGAAGAGTTACTTCAAGAGTATCAAGAATTTGAGTTAAAAGCCAAGGTAAGGAGTCTGCCACCCAAGACACTGCCTTAACCAGTATATGAATGTTTTGGTTGTTTTAAGTTAGCCACTCCAAACACCTTCTAGCGTCTACAAATTAAACCAGGATTCTATCAAACCCAATTGTACACTAAAAATATTTCAGTGGCGTATTACTACTTAATGTAGCTTGAGTTTTTGCTGTTGAGACACAAGCATGACACAGGCTTGCCTCTACTACAAATCACAAAGTGTGCAAAGTAGGAATACTTCTGTTACCACTTTCAGTAGTAAAAGACTATCAGCATGTTCATCAAACTATGTCATGGCTCAGGAAGCAATGAAAATTTAAAAAAATGGGATGGTTTTGGTTTTGGCAATGCTGAGAAAGAGTAGGCTTAGCTGTTAACTGGTAGCACTGTTTGTGATTTTCAGATTAATTAACCCCAAGAA
Source organism: Polyodon spathula (assembly GCF_017654505.1). Lineage (NCBI taxonomy): Eukaryota > Metazoa > Chordata > Actinopteri > Acipenseriformes > Polyodontidae > Polyodon > Polyodon spathula. The sequence continues at coordinate 15,335,594 of NC_054544.1, forward strand.
ACTAAAATGTGGGAGCTGAAATTAGAAAAACAATTAAATGGAAGATACAACTGGGATGAAAGCTTTCATTCTTATTCTAGCTGCTTGTAATCTACGTCACTTTCGTTTCGACTAAGTGTTTGGATAGGATCCTCTTTCTTACTTGTCATCACTCAGTTTCTGATATAATCTTATTTCATTTACTTGTGTAATCTTTCAATGCTGGTGTAGAATAAATTCCCCTCATTAATTGGCTTTTCAGAATTAGATCTATTTAGTTTCCAGGTAATGAAAGCCTGTGTTTTTAACGATATGTCCAGCTAATTAAGAAAGGCATATCTGACTCGGTAACTACATTACATACTATTTAACTGATCTGTAAATTCTGGTCCAGATTTGATGTAAAAAATGCTCTTTAGTCTTAATACGTAATGTTGTTTTCTGTTGTTGCCACCGATTCAACTTTATGTATGGTCTAGGCTCATGTAGTAGCTTTGTGTTATAAAAATATGCAGTGTAAACCACAATCTACTCTACTCACCAGAAAAAACAAAAACACACTTCTCTCCAAATTCACATACTGTAGATCTTAAACTGTTTGAGGGATTCGAGCCTTGCAGGGCCTTGCTTAATAAACACAGTAGAACTGGTGATATTGACCAAGAAGGGCACTACCTACTCTCTAATTCAATTTTGCAGTCAAAGCATTCCCACTGCTCACAGTAAAACAGCCAAATGTTCACTAAGACAGTGGTAATGTTTCCAGTTTCCCTTTTTTCCCAGGAGTGGAGCTTGTATGTTGAAAGATTAACAGCAAAAGCCAGTGCAATTCTGATGGCAGGAGATTATAGGGATAAAGAAGAGGTGTTGGTCCGAAGTCAGAAATTAAAGGCGCTGCACGATGAGATTTGGGACCTAATGTTGGAAAGGAGAAATCGCCTACAAGATGCCAATGCATTTTTTAGTAGTGCCAACAAGGTTAGTGTTCTTTCAAAACAATGTTATACATGAAAAACACAGTCATTACGTTCGGCTGTAAGGAGTTTATTTTCATGACCCTATAAGCTGCTTTTATAAGACAAAGCTGGAGTTTATTATAGTGCTTTACAGCACTGGTGAATTCTCTTGGATGGCATCAACCACCTATTTTTTTTAAGTGGAATCCATGGGGATTCCCCATTGCTATAAAATGCTTCCATAAAATCCACATGTGGCTTATCATGTAACTTTACTGAAGGAGGATAACTAATTGTACAGAAATTTTAAATGGTAAATTGTATACATATTAATACAGTATAGAGAGCAATCTGCAGTTTTGAGTGGTGTTATCTTTCCAATACCTGCATACAGTTCTGCAGTGTGTGACTAATCTAAACTCAGTTATTCTTGTGTAAAGTGTTGCACTTTCAATGGGTTTCAGTTCATTTCGAATTAAATGTATTCAGTATAAAAAAAATATTCTATGGGCTCTCTTGTCTAATAATCCACATTTTCTGCACACTTCTGTTAGAGGAATTAATATTTGCTTTATCCGTGGATATTTAAAGTAATGAAGACATTTTTTTTTTTTCTCTAACGTGTATTTTATGACAACTCTGCCATCTAATGGTGCCAGGTGTTTCACCAAGAAAAATTGATTGTTTTCACTTGTTTTGTTTTTTTTAAATTAAGTTAAATAATTGTTTAGAACAGGTGGGGAAATGTCACTGTGATAATGAGAAGATTTAATTTCCTTTATAGAAAGCTTTAATTATCCTGTTTTAAAAGGTACTGTAACAATATTCTGACAAAATTATTGTACAGTATATCCTGTTTTAAACCTTTTTACATTATTTATTCATCAATAAACATTTTTTTATTTGTAACCAATAACCTGAAGCCCTAACATTATATATAGATGAAACGCATGCCCCATACCTCACCATTCTTCCTAAAAACATGAAACAGAGCTTCTCATAATTTATTATACTCTCTGGCACCACCTTCTGTAAGACCTTTGCATCTATTTTGATCTTTGCTCTATCTCAAATATTTGTATTCACAGCGTTGACAAAGGTAAAATAGTACACCAATATATTAAATGTATCTAGGCCCTCAAGACCTCTTCATTAAAAAGATAAAATGCGCTTTCATGTATTATTTGTCTCATTTTGCTCTGACAGGCATTTAATGTTCTGGGGAGCATCGAGGGTGACTTGAAGCTGCTGAACGCTGAGTCCTTTAGCTTGCTTGAATTAGCTAAAAGGCAGGAGGAACTGCAGAAAAGTATAAAAGAAACTGCAGCAGAAGCTCTACAACAGGGGCTAAGCTTTCTAAATAAAGCCAAGCCTCAAAGGTAAACAAATAAAGAATGTAAGCAGTTTGTGTGGGGATTTCTATAAGCAACGAGTGAATAGCAACAGTACCTATACTTTTTAATACTGTTTTGTACTTCATATTCTTTTTTTTTCAATTTTTTTCTATAAATAGGCAGTTTTCTGGTTCATCAATTGTTCGAGCTGATTTTTCCATTTATGTTGGATGAATATGTATCCACTTTCATTTTTTTTTCAATCTAAGCTCCCAACTTAGTGGAATTCAAAAGATGACTGGTGACCTCCAGGGGAGAGTTGGCCAGCTCATCAGCCAGTGTCAGGCTCACAAAGAGCTCGCAGTGAAGAAGCAGCAGCTCATCACTTCCACTGAGGATCACTTTGATAAGGTCAGTGGTTGGTAGAAGGTTGCTCTTGGGCAACTAGGCAGCCCCTTGCCTTAAAATGATTGTAGCTAACAAAACAATTCCATACATCTCCCACACCATGCACATCCGTTCACCATATACCTGTGAAATGTTTAGTTTTGAAAGAAATCTATGTTCTCAACCAGATGCTTCCTCAAATGCCTGACATGCTTTCCAGCCAGTAAGATGCTTGATCTCAAAGACATGGCTGAGGTGAAATGACCAAGGAAGTGCAGGTGTCGCAGATATCCTGGAAAGGAAGGCATGAAAATGGAGAAATGCTGTTCACATAGTGTAGTACCAAATGTTTGTGATATCATGTGTCTTTTGAAACTGACCGTTGAGACTTTTATGGTAAATAGAATTGCGTAACATATACCTAGGGCTTCTAGTTTTCGTTTTTTTATTTTCCATCTCACTCCCTCCCTTTAAACATTAATTAATAGTTGTTAACCCTTAACTTTCTACCAGATTGTTTAAATTAGCTACGCACTACTAGAAACTAAAGCAGTGGAAATTTAATAAGCTGAACTCGGCATTTACAGCCAGAACGAAATGCAGGTTCAAATAGAATCAGGTGCGATCAATGCACGTCGTTTGTTAACTCAATCAAGATATGAGGGTAAAAAGAAACAACTTCCTTTGGTAATTAATGTTTGATTAAGAAAGCGATTCGGCTCAAAATAAAACCCAAAGACTAGAAGCCCTGCATACATGATTTATGAAATTATTTTGTTACCTGCAAACATTTTAAGCAGCTGGTTATTTTATGTTCAGCTGCTCTGTTTTTGAGATACTGATTTGCTTTAGATTTCTGATAAGATAACAGATAAGTTTTATTTATAAAGTGTATTTTTGCTTAGGCATTAAGTTGGGTAGAAAAATGCAGCGCTTTACTTTCAAGTAACGTGGAACCCGGCTCATGTCTCTCAGAATCAGAGGATGTACTCAACAAACATTTGGAGTGGTCTCTCCAAACTAAGGTAAACCTTACCTAATATTAGTCACAACTATTTGATATGAGCTGAAGTGTGAAGTCACTTTCTGTGTGTTTGCTTAGCAAACTGAACTGCTCTTTTATCTTATACAATATATCTATATATCAGTAACGTACATCTCCCACCATGACTGTAAATTCAAAAATTAGAGTTATCAGTGTGATTAAAAAAAAAAAAAAAAGTTAACCATGGCGCAAACCCACACACACACACACCCATTATATATATATATATATATATATATATATATATATATATATATATATATAGTGAAAGATTTCACTATTTTTGCAAACGCAGGCTCGTAGCCCCTTTTTAAGCAGACACAGAAATTGAAGGTTTTTAAGCACCTTCATGATGTTTTATTATTTACAAACCTAACTCCCACATCTGGTACTAAACTAAACTTTGGGTGAATTCTCCTAAACTGTCATACCGGACAGTTAAGCTGTTTACCAGTCACAAAACACTTTTTCACGTTACGACACAAATACAAACAAAAAGGTTTACACACTACCTTTTCTCCATTAAACCACACCACTCTCATCTCACTGACATCCTCTTGTCTTCACACAGACTGTAGACTGCCCAGAACAAACATTTATCTGGCAGGGACAGAAATTAACTCTATCCCTGCCAACCATCAACACGTTTTTTTCCAGGCAGGGGTCTGGATATATACACACACACACACACACACACACCGTATAACGGGAAATTTTGGCTGGTATTAAATTCAACGGATTTTCTAACTTGGTAGATTTTGATGGTTTTTGAATTGCCATTTTTCACTCTTAGCACATTCACAAAGAAAAATGCCACAGTTTTGTATTTCTACTTTTAATTTAAAAAACATGTTTCAAGTACACGTTTAATAAATTAAATTTGTCTTCTAAAGCAGTATCTCATTTACAGTAACTTGTTATAGCATCTACAATGTCACTGCAGCAACTTGGATAAGAACAAAGAAGGCCTTCTTAAATGAGTCACAGTATTATTGTTACATAGTCCTTAATTTTAAGATACCAGTAATTGGAAAGGATTAGTAGCTACAGCACACTTTAATGATAGGCACTTGCTAACTCTCAGTTTTAAAACGTAGCTCTGGTTAACTAACGTAACACAGTGGAATGATCACAATGTTATTTAGTAATGGTGGGACAGTATTGCCATGTGCGAAAACTTTAACAATAAAGCCGAAACAACAAAAATGCTTTGAATTTAAAACTAGTTTAATAGACTAGCAAGCACTGGCAACATCAACTCATTTTTATACAGTGCAGGACTAATTTATTTTAACATATTGTTTAGGGACGTTGCAATACCTGCACGGTGGCTGTCTTAATAGTGGTATCTACAACGAATCAACAATAACAATCCAAAGCAAATTTGCTTTTGTTAGACTCTCTAACAAGTCTGGAATAAACTATTTTGGCTGTTACAGTACTTAATTAACCCCTTGCAAAAAAATAAATAAATAAAAACAAAAAAACTGCTTGACGTAAAAATGAACAGTTGTACATGTATCACAGTCGCAGGTACCACTGCCTCAGACTTTCTGATCGCAACATACATTCCAGATTTTCTAAATCCAATTTTTTCAAGCAAATCGGTTTCATCACACTGCCATTCTCTTATTCTCGTATTCACTTTGACATCTGACACATTCTTTCCCTTGCCCAGCTCTTTTTTAACATGTGCTTCATACCAGTCTGTTAGAGGCCGGGATCACTCACTGTATGCCGGCCTCTCATAGACTTTGATTGGTGGAAGAATTATTGGCGCCAATAAAGCCAAAATAAATTCCCTGGCAAAATGTCCTGTTATATGGTATATGAATAGTATAGCATAGGAATTAGCAATGATATGTGTTCCTGCCTCCACTATTTCCTTTTATAACTTACATCATTATTATGCACGATTTCTGTTGGAAACCCAGAAAATATAATGAACATGAATGCACTTATCCCGTAGGTAAAGGTCTTCTAAAGCTAACAGGGCCTTACTTTAAACGTATGAATATGTGATGGTCATTGCCATAGACAGTTTACCATAGCGACTGTATTTGACTATAACATGTTAATACCACTTTGTATGCTTTGTCTGTTTCAGGAAGTAGTGAATGAGTTGGAGGCTTTTCCTGAAATCATTACAGAGCTTAAAACATTTGAATCACCAGAAGTAACTGTGTTTTCAAATAAATCTTGCTTGCTAAATGAGGAGCTAAACACTCTCAGCAGAAATATAAGCTCCAGAGTTGAAATCATGAAAGCTTATGTGACATTTTTAAAATCTGCCAAGGAGGTAAGTCACAGTTCTGCTAAATTTAATTCTGCAGTTTGTATGAAGATAATTTTACAAATGAATTGTTATTGAACTATAATGATAGGATTGGCATTCAGGTCTTCATCTTCCAAATAATGAATTAAATACTAAAATATTTATAATGTACATAATGATGTATAGAAATGATTTTCAGATATCCTCATATGGAAGAATTGCTCTTTTGCTTTTTTACACTGTGAAGGTTGACGAGCAAATACAGAATCTGGAAGAATTCTACAGATCCAAGCCTATTGAAGAAGACCACGAAGAGAGCAGTAAACCCATGATGGAAATAGCCGATGCTAAATGGCAATCTCTTTTGGAAAGATTTCTTACAGTGCAGGACTTGGGACATAATTTTATCAATTCATCAAATATGGTAAAAATTCCAATACTACCTCTGCAGATAACAATAATGTGTGTGTGTGTGTGTGTGTGTGTGTGTTTTTTTATTTTTTATGAATTGTAAATGTGAGTGGATTTTGCAGTGTTTTTGAATTTGCTATTATATTTTAAGGATTTACCCCCCCCCCCCCCCACCCCCCCCCCCCCCCCCCCCCCCCCCCCCCCCCCCCCCCCCCCCCCCCCCCCCCCCCCCCCCCCCCCCCCCCCCCCCCCCCCCCCCCATAAAATATTTTGTTGGAATTTATCCGTGATTATTAATAAAAAAAAGTAGCAATCTGTGAAAACATTTGCTGTACTTGGCCAGTTTTAAGGACCAATGAAAGCTTCTATTTGCTGAGTTTCTTTGAATGACCGTGCAAGAAAAGGTAATCTGTTTCAGATATAAAGTACAAAACTAAAAAAAATCAAACTAAAAATCTTTAAAAGCTAAAAATAAAAGGAACTTGAGTATTAACAACAAGGCTGTAATGATAAAAGCCAATATGTAGGAAGAGCCAATGCCAGCTGACAGTGTAAAATCAACAATTTTAGTTGCATAGATTATAAAAATAAGACTAGCTCTAGTTACTTATTCCAAAGACATCATTGTGTTCTAAAATTTGGTGAACAAATCGATCTGCTACACCAATAGGACTATTTGCTTCAAGCTGCTGAAATTGTGGTGACAGTAATAAACTCTCAAAATACATACAGTACAATGATATCACTGTAGCTATTGTCTGTGATTGGACAGGCTTACTGTTTAGTGTAAATAATGTGTGTTGCGGTTTAATTACTTTTTTGTTTGATTGCTGCAAACGGTATAAATCCATTGATTTGCATATTTCTGTATGATCTGTAGGTAAGCGAAAGCATGAATCTAAATGTGAAAGCAGCCTTGACTGTTGTGGAAAACACCAAAGAAGTTCTCAGTAAAAAGAAGATAGCTCTAACAGAGCTTTGGACTACATGGCAGCTTCATGTGAACCAGCTGACATCTGTGAAAAAGCAGTGGAGATCGTTTAAAGAGCAACTTAAAAAGGTGAGGAAAATGCAGATCCTAAAACAATCCAGACATGACAAAATACTACCTATTTAAAAGCGTGGTCATATTTGGTGCATAATAAAATGTTAGCTTATCTATAACGCCTCAGACTGCACACATCTGACCAGCATCATGTTTGGGATAATAAATGCACATAATGCGTATGTATTTATTATATATTTGATTGTTAAATACATTGTTTGTCAATCTCATTTTATTTAGACTGTACATGATTTGAAGACCGTGGGGGATGTTCTTGCACCAGTATCCCAAGTTGAGTTGGGAAGTAATCTTCTGGTTGCTACCCAGCTCCAGGACAATTTCAACCAAGCAAAACCACAGTATCAGGTGAGGTTTTTGTTAAACTACTACAGTCTTTGGTATGTACAATTCACATTCATACTCACACACAGCTTTTTGCAGGATATCACAAATTAAATCAATCATGAAAACTAGTAATGTGCTCCAAAAGCAGGGTATCTGATCTTTCGTACAAAAGCCCACTGTAAATTCTGACAGATAGATTTCCCTAACTTTTTAAATGTTTCCCATGATGGTCTGCATGTCCCCAATGTTTGCGGAACACACAACTTTTAATGAAATCTGTCGTCATCTTCTCATTTTTTTCATAGCAATTAAATGCTAAGGTGGAGTACATGGTTAAAATATCAGAGTTGCTGGCCTTAAAAGGAATCCCTGTGAAGGAAAATAATGAGGTTGCAGAGCTTTTGCACATCCATCAGCGAGTGAAGGAGAAGATCATTGAGTATGAAGCAGTCCTGAACAGGACTGTCAAGTTTCATCAGCTCTTTGATGAGGTAAACACATTTATTGTAGGGGTTCATGTGTGCTTTAACATTTTGATTACAGTATCACAGCAAGTGTTAACTGTCTCTCTCTTTGATTTTTCTGCAACACACAGTTACTCATTACAAATAACTCTTTACATGTGTTTGAACTTTTTAAGTGCCACTGGGAGTCATTTGCATAGGTTGGTTTGCAGAGCTGTAAAAGGTTATACTTTAGGGGTGATGTAATGAAAGTCCTAATATAAACTGTTCACAGCTTGTTACTTACATCAAAAGTTGTTAAATGTAACTGAGGTAAGACTTTTTATTTATTTTATTTTCTATAATAATGGAATTATTTTCCTAACATTTTCAAGTTGGAGAATCTCTTGAAATCAGAACCAGTGACTGCATTCCACGATATTAGTCAAGCCAAGATCCAGCTCAGTCAGCATCAAGGGAAACAGACCCATATTCGACACCTTTGTAAACTGGCTATTGCCTTAGGAGTGGATGTTACCACTACTGTACAGCAATCGGTAAGTATTGCAGTAAAGGTTTCACAATGTCTTGTTATAGTCCATGTTGCTAAACCCGTTCCATGAACAGATTTCTTTCCCTATTTGCAGAGCGCTCTGGGCTTTTCTGTGCAGCAGCTTCAGAAAAAGCTGGAGGCACTTGAGGCTGGGAGTGTCAACTGGAGCACAGAAGCAGACAAATATGAAGAAAACCTTCTGAGCAATGTACATTACTGTTCCGTCAAAGAGGAGATCAGTGAGGTATGTCCATTAAAATAAAATAAAAAAGTATGTCAAACTTCAGAATTATCATTAGAAACTTTTACACAGCATTGGAGTGGTTAATGAAAGTTAAAGGGAGGACTTCAGAAAATATTTGTCCCAGAGTAAAAATAGTATGAGCCATGGTTTGCCAAGATGGAACGCTAGCCTTATGTGCTCCTGCGGCAGTTAGAGAGGAAAACCTGCTGAGACTAGTTTGCTTCATTGCGCTTCAGTGACCACTAGTGGTAAGGAGCTTGGTGAGCCCAGGCAGAGACGCCCCAGGCTAGGCTGTTGCTGAAAAAAATGCGATTGTCTTGACAGCAGGAGCAGAGATTACTCTTTGCTCTTCAGTCATGCTGATCAGCAGGGGGACTGCAGTGGTAAGGTTTGACAGAGAAATAATGAATCTTGGTTATTAATCTCCCTCCCAACCTGTGAAGGTGCTGTGTAAATGGAATAGTGTGCCCCGGACTGGATGGCCAGACAATTCAGATGGTTAGGTGGAAGCTGGCCATCTAGAAAGGGGGCGGAGTTACGGTTCACCAAGTCATCAACCCGGAAGGGAAGCGATGTGGCAGTCGTGGACTGGTGGAGAAACAGTTGCACTCGCTAACCAAGGGGGCGTGAATGACGGTACAAAAGGGGACATAGCGAGGTGATCTGTTCCTTTGTTATGGTTAAGCTGATCCGGAAGGAGTACTGTGACATTATCGTGAGAGTTTTGTTTGTTTTGTCTTGTCGAAAAATCTACTTGTTTGTTATTATTAGACAGCTTACACAATCCGGAGCTGTTGCTACAGGCCAGCACTAAACCCGGACTACACAGCTCCTTTAATCACAAGTGTGTAAATCACCATGAGCACAATAACAATCACTCTGGAATTGTGAACGTGTGTGTCTTTGTGTGTGTTCTACTGTGTTTATTATTTACAAACTGTGTCTTATTATTTTGGGACTGCAACTCGTTGTTTTGGAACAGTGCAATGCACTTTGCTGTGCATTTCCTGGGATTTGTGGTCATCAGACCAGAATTATAAAAGTAAAATCATCACTACACCTACACACTGCAAACCACTTTGCCACTTATAGCAACATTCAAATTGAGCATTTAAAGTAGAAATGTTTAAGTATTTTGGTCTTACTACACTGAGAATAACCTTAAAATGAATTCAGTGCCAGTTCTGTTTAATTACTTTGTATGTTTGTGGAAGTTTACAAATCAAAGAAAAATACATCATGTACTATAAGTAATCATATATTTATATTTACCAGTTTTATTGCTGTAGTAGTAGTAGTAGTAGTAGTCGTAGTAGAAGAAGAAGAATTGGATATTTTTCTCATTGTCTCTGATTTATTTTTATAGCTTAGATGGCAAATGCAAATCTAGTCTGCTGACTAAGGTGTTCTTTGCCAGTGTCACTCTGTTTGAAGCCTCCTCCCCCTCCCCCTTCTGCCATCTGTCATTCCTTAGGGATTTTATTTAGGAGAATGGGGGTGTCATGCATGTTATACTGACACATATTCCAAATAAATGCAGACCTGAGTTTAGCAACCCTTTTGTCTCTGTGATCTACATTGACTCAAGAAGCTGGAAACTAATAACTTGTCACCATTCTAGATAGATTTTGTAATCTTCTTTTAGTGTCTTTGCTCCCTCTCGAGGGCAAGTTGATGACATTGCCTAGAGAGTGGCTCAGACATTAAAAGGAGAGTAGACCCAATTAAGACAGTGATCCCCAGAGCAGCACGTAGTGTGGCACCCCTTTTTAATACAGTCAGCTTCAAAGCATGGATTCCAGTTATTAGTACTATTATTTCCCTGTGACAAACTGCCCGCCCCTGTGTATATTATCGGTTATATTGCGTGTGGTTTGTTAAATGTTGGTGTATAATCATTGGTACACGGGATATAAACGGGTCTGTAACACGAGTGTTTAAAATGTATATTTGTATTTAGGCACGGGATTGTACATCACTTCACGTACGTTTAAAGTAGTTAAAATGTGAGCACGAGGTTGCACATAATTAATTCAAGTGCTGGGATTCAAATGAATAATTAATTAGTAATTGAATCCCAGCACAACAGTATATATAGAGGCAAGTTTTCACATACTCGCGGTTGGGTGTTCGGTGAGCGGAGAACGGGATAGAAGACGGAGGTAGAAATAATAACAAAAGTAATCGTATATAGAAGCTCACTGTGTTTGTTTGTTTGTCCATTGTTTGTTTTGTTTAGTCCGTTTTGTTTGTCTATTTATTTTGGCGAATGTGCCGTGTCCTGTTTTTGTATTGTTCCAACCGTTTATTTTCTGTCTGTTCTGTTTATTAATTACGGTAAGCCATTCGCTCAGCTTCCCCAAATTCCACCTCTCATTGTTTATTTTCCTACTTCTGGTCTGACGCCACCCGTTCCGGCCGTCGTGTGACATTTCCTTATTGAGTTGTTTAGCGTCATGCAATCTTACAAAACATGTAATTTTAAAGTAAAATACAAATATGAGGCAGCTGTAATCACACAGAGTGATTATATATTAATATATAATATAATGATATATATATATATATCTATATATATATTATCTTTTACTTCACGAAATGAAATCAGTCATGCTTTATTATAAGAGATTTAGAAATGCAGTGTACACCATTTGTTGTGTTTGTTTTGGAGTTGTTACTTGTTTGATAACATTATCAGTTTTATTGTTTGCCATTATTCATCATAACTATTTCCAAGTTTATTGATTTTTATGGAAATGTTAGGCTACAAGTGTATAAAATATGTAAACCGCCTACATTGTATTTACAGTTCTTTCTTGTGTACAGTAGAGGGCGCTAGTTTTAAGTTCATCTGAAGTCATTTGGCGGTAATAAAGCACAACACAAGTAGTACAACAGAGTATTTATAAGTAGCAGAGTTCTTTATCTTTGTCTGTTCTAGAACCAGGACTGTGGTAATGGTTGAACAAAAAGGTTATTTCAGTGCATGCTGGTTCTACAGTGAAATTATTTGTGTAAGAAATTGTTGATAAGTTAAATATTTCATGCCTACATATATATGGAGTACAGTACTGTTCTGCAATACTGTATTTCAGTATACTATTTTAAATTATAATGCTTAAAAACGTTCATTATAGTCTGTATTTGTGAAGTTTGCATTATTTTTTAACAAGTGATGCATTTTATTTTCTTATCAACATTATCTTATTTGTAATCAACATTTAAAAATTGATAATGTATTTCCAGTTTTATTGGTTAATCTTATTAAAAAAATTTAAATAATAAAAAAAAAACCAAAAAACTCTGGGCGGTTGAAGTTACTACCAGCACTATGACTTTCTAGTGCAAATAGAGACCATAGATGCAGAAACATAATTTACCAGTCTGTATAAGATAAAAAAAATAAAAAAAAACGGTGATTTAGAGCTTATCCAGCAGATAAGGTTTTGAGAATGATCTACATATCTTCAAAATGTTCAGTGCTTATAACCTGGATGATGAAAGCTAATATATAACCCAGCTAAAACACACCAATCACTCCTAGTTTTCAAATAGGTGTTTCTAAACCTTGCAGAAGGTGTCCCTTTCAGCTTTAAAATAAATAAATACATTCTAACTTCTCAGAGAGCTCTAGTCCTAGTGGTGTGAAATCGGTCACCTCCTGTCTTTAACTCTATTGAAATGTACGATGAAATTAGGAGTTGCAGTTAAATTGAAAGGTTAGCTCCTCCCCATCATTGAGAAGCTGTTTAAAGCACTCTACTGTGTGAAACTAGGATTAGGTGTTGAAATATTATTCAGTACCATTCCCAGCAAATTCTGCATACTTTAGAGCAGTAGAATTACATTACTTTGTTGTGTTTCATCTTAATCTGACATTTCTTCCAAAGTAAAATCCCATTTACATTTTAGACTTTAATTTCAGTGTTACATCTAGTGCTAATGCCTGCATGACAAAACAACCCCATTATTATCTTATCCCCCAAGCCGTTTGCTTCTGACGACATGCTCATGTCTCCTGTAACACTGTTCGTTTATGTTTAAGTAAACAACCTGGCACTTTAGATACTGGAAAGCGTTTCCAGTTGCTGCTGCTTATCAGGTACTGTACCAGTTTTCATTAAAAAGGGCTTGCAAACAAACATTTCTACAAGAAAAGGAAACATTTCAATGTGAAACTTGTGGCTTCTGTAAACTCTTTTAAAACACTTTTTTTTTTTTTTTTTTTTTTTTTAAGCATTTGAAATTAAAAGTGGCAAATGTTCAAACTTTATACTGGAGCAAGGCATGGTAAATGTAGTGTATTCTAGCTTATGAAACCCTTATCTATGGGTGTCTGCTCCTGCTGCTGTGGGAAATGTCAGGACTTGGTGTAAGGACTCCCATTCCATGCTAATGACACTCCAGATAGTTAGTAACAGCTGCTTCCATAATTAGTCAGACCCCAGGAGCAAGCCATTGGCTGTGCAGCAAATCACTACTGGTCTTATAGGAAATCAACCTTACTATGTACTACGAAGCATGTGTGTTTTATTTTTCTGTGAAATGGTTCAATAATGTACATGAAAGCTGAGTTTTGTTTCTCGGTGAACAGTAAAAGAAAAGGTTCAGCATTGACTCCAAAATGTAAAATCAGCAGCAGCTGTCCCTAATTGAAACATGAGCCATCCTCTCAGAGACAACATGATCCCCTTGCAAACATCTTCCTACCTTACAAAAATGACTCTGCTGTATAAATTATGTCCAGTATTCAAGAGCAAGCAATAAAGGCAACCCAAAATAAACCTCTCCTAATGCTTATATTAGTCACTGTACTGTTTAGTGAATTTTTCAAGACACTTACTTTAAACATGTTAACTGCATTGCTACTTCAACACAAAACTCTGTTTTACATTTTATAAAACATTGTTTTTTTTTTGTTTTTTTTTTAAGTCTAGACAAAAAACAAAGACTGAGCAACATTTAAGAAACTTGGCAAAAAGGTGGTTTAGGATTTCAGTAACATCTTAAGTTAAGCTTTTTAGAACCGTCAATAAACTGTTTTCCCCTATGACTGGAAGGAAAACATTTAGCTGTGTCATGGTGCTATTCAAAGACATGCAGCCAGATAAGAGCAGGACAAATCCTAAAAGGGTCACTGCGTAAACTTATAACAAGAAAAGTATAAACATTTAAAACCTTTAATTTAATTTAAAAGATTGAATGTCACAATAGACTTGGGTAATATTGATGTACTTTTTATTGAGTCCACTTAGTCCAATAGATAAATACAACATTGAAGAAGTACTCGTGTTGAAACTTGTGGACTTTAACAGTTTTATTTGGGTTTTAAAATTAAGCAATCAAAGTTGTGGATTATAACCATTATGTATGCAGTTCATATTTTGGGATAAACTTTTATATTTTTTTATTTTTTTTACATTTATTTTAGCTTAAGGATTCGTTTAAAGACCTCAGGAAGAAATTCAACAATTTGAAATTCAATTATATGAAGAAAAATGACAAGTCACGAAACTTGAAAGCTGTCAAAAACCAGATTCAACAGGTTGACATGTATGCAGAAAAGCTTCAGGTAAGATGGAAGAAGAAATAACTAAAGGTTTTAGTGGAAGTTGGTAAAGCAATATATCAGCTAATGTAAATATTTTTTTACAGGTTTTACTCTTAATCCTTATCTACGTATGCTATAGTAATCTTGAATCAGTATCACTGTCAGTGTTAAGCTTGTGTAAATCTATAGGCCTCCTTTAGGCCTAGTGCTAATGGTACTCTTCTGTGCTTAGCCCACGAAGAGACATATTGTGGGGGTGAGTTTACAGGTCATGTTTTCTTATCCTAAAATGCAGGTCACTACAGCTGTTCTGTAGGCTTTACTGGTAGTTTATGCTAGCAGTGTGATTTGAGGTGGGGCTGCTTAACTGTGTATCATATTGACAAAGCATTAACTATGGCACTATAGTAGACATTGCTAAATCTGAACACATTTGAGTGCAAAAAAAGATTGAGACGCAACACTGTCTTTATGTTTTATATAATTTATCCAAGCACCACATATAATCAATATATATGCAGTGCTTAGAAAATGAAAAACAAACCGCCCTAAGTTGTTTCTAGTTGCAGTTGTACAAGAATACGCGCTAATTAAATCAGTCTATATCTCCAGTAGTTAACTATTGCGTTTATCTAATCTGATTTAAAATGTAGATGCTAAAGAAGAAAATAAGTAACTTTGCAACAAACGTTTCTGCTGGCACTGAGAAGCAGCTCCTTGGGAGTAACCCCAGAGAAATTGAGGAAGCTGTGAATGAGCTTCAAAAACAGGTGGTCGATTTCGATAAGACAGTGGAGGAATACAAGCAGAACCTGGACATGTCTGTGCGTCTGCAGCAGGCCATGGAGGAGGTACGTGGGACAAAAAGAGCCAAATCCATCCCTATACTGAATACCTGTACTGAATTTTGTTTTCAAATCTAAGTACGGTGAAGCTTTCTGCGCAACCAGACAGCCTTATAATCACAGTCACAATGTCTAAGAAGCAATACAGAATTAGAGATGTTGTTTTAGTGTAACTATTGTATAGTAGCAGTACTTAAGAAATCCTCTCAAGCTCCCCACCATTCATAATCAGGTTTTCTCAAAACAGTTAAATATATCTAAACTTAATACACAAAGTAGGAAAATATTCCAACCTCATTTTGTAAATTGATAAAAGAGAGCACAGCAGCTGGATGGGAGACCCCCCCTCTCCCCCCACTGTTTACACATAAATAAGCCCCTAGCACCTTCTTGAGCTGCCTCCAGCCATCTTCCTGGCAGGGAATTCCTGGAGACATTTTATACACGGCCCAGGAGATTCAACTCATATTTCAAACCTTGAGCTGAATTCCCTGAAGGTTTTTTTTTTCTTCTCCAAACTCAGCTGATTGATTGCGGCACTTCTGTTAAGAGTGAATCATGCTTGTACTATTCTGTTGTGTGTATTTTTAGTGTATTTACTTACAAGTATGGCTGGTATTTTATTATGTGCCAGTACAATTAGGCTATTATATAGCATCTTGTTGACCTTTTCACGTTTCATTTTGCAACATATAAGAAACGCATACATTACAATAGCAATTCCTCTCTAAGTGTATGTTTTAGCATTTAACTGTCTGTGTGTATTGTATAAAAGGAGAAACCCCACATACAATTCTAAAAAGAAAACCACCTCAGACTGGTTATTTATTTCTGATCCTAATTAGGTGCATTTAGAGCTTTGACAGATTAGGTAGCATTATATTTAAACATTGCTTAAGGTGTTCTTGTTTGTTTTGCAATAATCATCCATAGTTTATGAAAGTGTGTTTTCTTTGTTGATAAGTAATAATGGCAACTACATTATTTTACCTGATCAAAATAATTTGTTTAATTAATCGCGATATCTTAATTTCTATTAAAGTATCATTTTGAGTGTGAAGAAGCAAGTGCCACCATCGTGCGCGTGAGAAAATATTCATCAGAATGCAAAACCAGAGAGGCAGTGGGCATTCTTTACAAGCAGTTTGAAAAGTTTGTCTGGCCTACAGTGCCTCAACAAGAGGAAAGAATTAACCAAATCACAGAACTGGCTGTACGTTTACATGGTGAGAACTGAATCAATACTTTACTGATAGTGGTGCAAAAATATTACAAAATGATTAGGCCTACCATATAAAAGCACAAAGCTCTGTCAACCTCTCTTTGCACAGCTTGTAATACAAATTTTGTAAAACTTTATGAATAAAACCAGCATCACTTTGTATTAGTTCTTTAATGAAGATGCTTTTTTTTATATTTTTATTACCAAGGTCCTGAAGAAGGGAAGAAGTTTATAGAGAAAACAGTTACCAAACACAATGAAATTCTGAAGTCTATTAAGGAACTGTGTAGTGGTTTAAGAGATCTTGAAGAAAAACTACAGGTAGAGAATACTGAAGTTGATTTAAAAAAAAAAAAAAAAAAAAAAAAAAAGTTCTTTGAAAATATAACAATTTCCTGTCACAAAAGTTTTAAACAATTTTGAAAATTATTTGTGTGTGTGTGTGTGTGTGTGTGTGTGTGTGTATATATATATATTTATATATATATATATATAGATAGATATATATATATATATAGTTAGTAACTTCCGAGAATCTGGAGGCAAGGGAGGAAGTGCTTCCTTCAAAGCTCAGTGGGGAAAAAAAAAAAAAAAGATCTGATCATGTGATCTGAGCATGGGTTTTAATTGGAGGAACCCAGAGAGTTTTTTTAATCAGAGGAGACAAGCCTTAGTTATAATAAACTCCTATCTCTATAACCAAGTGCCAACAATGACAGGTCATGTAGTCTGAGCCCTGGTTTTAATCAGAGGAGAATCTTTATCGTCCCGTCCCCTGATGGAGCACTGCTAATTTGTGCTCGATTATTATATATATATATATATATGAATGTGTGTGTATTGTTGTTTTAACTGTTATTTTAATGCCCTACCAGTGCAATCTGATGGAACCATTTAAAGTTACTGATGCACAGTATTATTGCTTTTGTATTCTCTAGGCTGATGTTCTAAAGCAGACATCTGAATCTTCTGTGGATTTGAAGGTTGATAATCAACAAAATAGAAAAACAGATAAAGCACAAAATGGAAAAGGAGAGACAAGTTTCCAAGAAACCACAGAAAGGGTAAGTGTAAGTTTTAAACCTCTGCCTTTTCCAGGGCCAGTTTACAATTACTCAGCTCTGAAAACAGCAATAGTGTGCACAAAACAAAGTTTAATATTTCCAAGTCATTTTAAAATATGAACAATATATTTCAAGTAGCAATAAATTGTATTAAAGTGGTAGTCTAGATAATTACAAAATTACATTTTGTAACTACATTTTGATCATGTTTGGCCTAAAATTCTTAAAACTGAGATTCTTAAATACATGTTAATTACATACATATTGTTTAGGTAGTTGAGACGTACTGTTATTTTTATACAGATCTTGATAGTTGTTCAGATTGTCCCTGTTTTATATTATTTTTGTAGGTAGAACTGAATGAAGAACCAAATAGATTAGCTACATCTAATAGCATTAAGGATGTACATGACCAGACCTCAAGAAATGGGAATAGTATGTTGGATAAAAAGTCACCTGAGAAAGCTGAAATCTGTAAAAAACCAAGAAGTCAGGAATTATCTGAGAAGAGATCATTTACAGAAGAAACTCATTCTGAAACAAACACTGTCAGCAACAAAGTAGAGGAACAGAACTTCACCACAGTGCAGAGGCAAGAGCAGCAGCAGCTGAGCACAGTGTACTCCTCTTCACAAACTGTGCGTTTGTCAGCCTCTCCTATTGATCCAGGGAGAAGGATAACTCCTCTTCATCAGATAGGGAACTGGGCTCAAGGCACCCAGACTTCAGCTTCCCCTGCCAGCACTGAGGTTTCAGGGTTTCCACACATTCAGGAGGAATTTAAAAGAATGGACAAGCAAGGCTATGGGCATAGCACTAACAATAATGGAGATACAGAGAATGATAAGGTATGCAGTTATCTTCAGTCATCAACATTAAATACACAGGTATTTTATTTTTTTCAGCATGACTTCTGTGGTTGCCATTAGTTACTATAGTAGTTGAAAATACAAAGCATATATACCAATTGTAAAAAGAAAACATAATACTGATTTTACCAAGCTTCAAATAAACTCAGGACCACAGTATACATTTGACAGTTTATCCCATGTGGAATTTTTAGACCCATGTATAGATGGCGAAGAATACACAGTAATGTACTGTAGGAACACATTCTACAGATTTTTTGACTGAAGCCATTTTCTTTTTTGAACATAAAAAGCTTTTAATAACTACTACCCATTTTGTTTTTATGAAACAGACCAAAGATGAAAACTTATTGCACAGAGAAGAGTTGCCTCATTCAGTGCCTGATGATTTCCTGCCGCAAGATGAAGCAGCTATACTTCTTGCTGCCACAGATGGCAGTGGACTGGCTGAGGGGGACTTGCAAAATGAGTTTCTCACTGATGAAACCCTGTCTATTGATGAATATGAGTGCGCATCTCCAGATGACATTTCTTTACCTTCACTCTCTGAGACCCCTGAATCCAACATCCTTCACTCTGAAACAGACCTCGAAGATGGCTTTTGTCTCAGTTCTCACAGCTTGCATGTCAACACATTCAGCCAACAAACACAGTCACAATTCGGCAATAACAGAAGGACTGACAGCTTTGACTTCTTAACACCTGTTGCTGCTGTTGACACCCTAAATCACAGACGAGAACAGGTTTCTAGTCAGTCTGAAAGCTATCCTTCACCTACTGGGGGACTGTACTCTAAATTTAAGTCTGAATCATCCTCATTTGTTCGCAGTCCCTTGACAGTACCTGCACCTGGCATTGTTTCTGATACACTTTTTAGCATATTAAAAAGCAAACCTGCAAACAATTCTTACATGTCTGACACATTCAGTGAATGCCGCGAAACACACTATGCTCTGCATGAGAGTTTCACTGAGACACAAGAGTGTTTGCAAGACCCTAACAAATGCATTGCAAGTTCTGGCAGCCTGCATGCTTCACCTGCCCCACTAACAATAGATCCTCTGGCCCATAAATCAGAACAAGGTTTCTGCAAGCCGACAACCATTCGAGAGGAGATAATGCTTCCATCGGGGACCAGAGCCATGAGCAACATATCTGGCCAGGGCCCAAACTTCTCCAGGCTGTTGCCTAACACTACTGTAGTGGAAGGTTCCCCTGTGACCTTGGAAGTAGAAGTAACAGGATTTCCAGAGCCTACTTTAACTTGGTGGGTAGCCTATAACAAATCACAATGAAGTACATCTATGGCCAAATGTTTAGCATCACCTCGAATTTTAGGATTGAGACAATAATAATAATAATAATAATACATAATTTGATATTTTATTAAACATCATGTAATCAAATAAACTACAAAATTATATCGCAAACGTCTACCAGAGCCATAATCATGGTACAGTATTTGTTTGATTTTGAACTGTCAAATTTGTTGTTAAGTATATGGAAAACTACATGTGTAATTCAATATGTTAATGTAACCTTATTTAGCAGGTTTCATTCAACTTTATGAAACAAAATTACTTAATTCTATAGGGTGAAGCAAAACTTGTCATAAGAACATAAGAACATAAGAAAGTTTACAAACGAGAGGAGGCCATTCGGCCCTTCTTGCTCGTTTGGTTGTTAGTAGCTTATTGATCCCAAAATCTCATCAAGCAGCTTCTTGAAGGATCCCAGGGTGTCATAGCTGTACAGTTGAAAGCTACCTCTAATTTACAAATTAATCTTTGTTTTAGCATTCTATAAAGATACGTAAATCACGTAAAACATTTTTTACCATGAAGGTATCTTTTTAGAGGAGAAAAAGGATGGGTGAAACTCTTTTGTCAGACTATTTTTTAATATAAGTAAAACATGTGCAAAACAGTATCATTAAACAATATTAATAATATGATACATATATATTTGTTGTGTTACTGTTACAAATTACTGTCAGCTTTTAATAGCAGATGGTCACAGAATATCTTTGTGTCACTTATCAGACCCTTTGATAGCTTGAGTGAGCTCTGTGGAATTTGGTGCTGGTGTGGCAGAGATAAGTAATTATAAAAAAAAAAAAAAAAAAACACACAACAAAAAAACATTTCCAAATAACTGTTAAAATATCACCCACTGATGATTACATTAACAGTCAAGATTTTAAAATGGCAAGAAAATTCTTTATTGTTATGTTTAGTTTTATGAAACCAAGTTTTTTTTACCCGAGAAATATTATTGGGCTACTTTTGAATTTGATTCAAATGTGTTTTTAACATTTCCCACCTTTTTATTAAACTTTTTTTTTTTTTAAACTGATAAACTAACATAGTTTAGTTAATTTATCTGGTGAATAATATTCCAGAAGGGGTAACAACTTCATTTCTAAAATACAACCAAGCTAAAATGACTGTTCCTAATCCATTTTTGTAATCTAATTGTGTGACTTGAAAATTCACTCTTTGCTTCAGGTACAGGAATGGACATAAACTGACCAATGATGAACACATAGAACTTTCACAAAAAGAAGGCAAACACAGTTTATTCATTAAGAAGGTCACTGATAGCGATGTTGGCCTTTACGTTGTTCGGGCCAAAAACTCTAGCGGTACTCTGTCTTCTAGTGCAATCCTGCAAGTGAAAGGTAACTGGCAACCCAATTTCACGCACACGGTTAATGTGGACTGGCTCACGTGTTGTGGTACACTTTGTGTCGTCTTGTGGTTAATGTACCTGTTGTTAACTCAGTTACTGTCATTTTGCACCACTGGTCTTGTTAAGCTTTTCACTTAAGATGGACTGTCTTCAGAATCAGTATTAAAGTGTTGCACTTTGCACGAAAATAACTATTATCTTCAATCAAGAAATATGTATTAATAACATTGAATTGTATTTGTAACCGTTGTTTCATTGTTTTAAGTATATAAAAGACACTGATGTGTTCAAACTGATGTGTAAACCTTTTAATGGAAAGATTGCTTTCATTAGCATTTTAATGGAAAATATAATGCTGCACGACAGGGTAAATGAGTTGCTAATCCTGTTCTCGAAGCCTGTGATATAGCTGCCGAGCTTGCAACAAAATAAAAAGGGATCCAAATGATGGCAGATGAATGAAAAAAAAAGTTACCCACACCATATCAGATTTTAAAATAAACTTTAAACTTTAAAAAGAATACATAATTATTGTAGACCTGATTTCAAAATATAGTAACCCAGGATGATGAAACTCAGCTGGGATATGTGGTGCTGCCAGTGCTATTGTTACGGTTAGGGTGGAAAGTCGTGTTTAAAGATGCTATTTTAAGCTACTTTTTTTCATCTGTTGTTTTTTTCCTAGTTCTAACTATTAAAACATGTTGTGCAATTCTGCTTTAATGAAACAGCTCACTCTGAAAGGGTCACTGCTTTACACAGAAGCATTATGGGAGGAATATGAACAACAAAGCTAATGGTAGAAAATGGATGTTACTACACTTTGATTCAACTGATGACATCACCATGTAAATGTAGTGTTTGATACCTTCTGGTGCGACTGCAATGCTTCTACTTAACCTGGCACTTAAGCAGTAAATCTCTTAACATGCTTATAATCTTTGGTATATGTCAAAAAAAGCTTTTATTATTTTTATTTCCTCAATAAAATATAGTAAAAAAAAAAAAAAAAAAAAAACAAAAAAACAAACAAACAATAAAATAACTCACGTGAATTGTGCTTACACAAAACATCTTTGCCTGCTGGCAGCTGCTGTCTTGTTTATGATGAAAAAATAGCGCAAGGCATCATCATGCTGGAGTTTCCCATTCTGTCATTCTTTATAAGTTTGGTTTGCTTATCTCCTGTATTATATAATCACCAATGCATGTCAGGAAAAATGTCATATTTGTAAGTTGTTAAATAGAGTATTTGTTCTATTCTCAAAAACTATATATAAAATATCATATATTTTAACACACCCACTGCAGTTTGATGGCTCAGTTCTTTTACTGTTATGATATAGCATACCATTATGACAGCACGTTTGTAAAAAAAAAAAAAAAAAAAAAAAAAAAACTGAATATAAACTATTACTTCAGCTTTTATAGGAAATTGTAGTAAAGGAAGACAGGTTATTTAAGATGGTGGGTGTGACAACTAAGTTAAACTACTGTATGGTTTCAGGTGATTGACCATGGAAGTGGTTCTTTCACCCTATTAAACAGCATATTAAAAAGCAGGCAACACTTCTTGCTTCATGAAGCTTCACAAATTTGTAAGGTGTGTTTTTTATTCTATATTTAGGTAGACCCAAGATGCTTCAGGCAGATCTGTTGGTCTGCATACGGTACATACAAATATAAAGTGTTGGGGCACCACTTCTGTGACTGACTTCTTGCTTCTTATCCATGACATTAATAATGAAAAATAATAAGGTATTGTAATACAGCAAAACCTGTCAAATTCAGGCCCTCTAAAAACTGCCGTATAATTAATCATAATCTGTGTCATGACCCTATTGATTGTGGGATACAATCCAGCATGATTCGTATGTCTTGTCTGCCTAAAATCAATGGAACACTGGCTGTGCAGACCAGCACCAAGTCATGTAATCTTTCTTTTCTAAGTTTATAGTCAAGTATGTCTCGTAAATATGTATATGTCAAACGGGTACAGCACAGCTAAATCGAGACTCCTGATATCATTGGTTGATTGAAGTGATTGAAGTTTAAAATAAAATTATTGATGTAAACTGGAATTATTCCACCTGTTGCTCTCCATTTTTGTTTTTTTACAACCTTGAAGCAGCCAATGATAGCGCTAGCAGGGATGGGCTTTTTAGTGAATTGGAACCCCAGCCTTAACTAAACTATGGGGACTGGTATTTAATTACAATCAGCGATAATAAGCTCAGTTACCCTGCAATTTTTGACAGATCCCAGAGATCCTAGAGCATGTGTATCTGCGTGCCAATTACGTTTCAAAGCTCTTTTCAAAATAGCCATTTTCCTGCACTGGGGTTTGAGATCTGTCCTCAATCACTGCAGGAAGTGTGATTTAAAAAAAAAAAAAAAACACAATAATAAAAACATTTCATTAAGTTACAGATGGGATAATGATCAGAAGGGAAACCAGTTCATTAGCATTTCACAAAACATTCATACAATGAGCTTTGTTTTGTTATGTCCACACCATACCCTTCATTGTAGTAAGTACTAGACACTAGATTGAATATCCATAAACAATGCATGTTCAATTATTTCGATTCGATCTATATATTAATACAGTCGGGGTAATAACGATCCCAGTATTAAACAGGGATATACAATGCATTTTGCACTAATGCCCTTGGATCAAGTGTCCCAGTCATTCATGGTTATGGGTACATAGTGCCAAGCGATAGGAATAGCTGCTTATAACGTGCACTTGTTTTTTAAATATAGTACAACACTGCTTTAACTTTTGCTTACCGGATTGAAATGTGTGTTTATTTGATGTAACATACTTATTTCATATGTACTATGAAGTATGATATTTTTAGTGTGCCTACCTGGAGATAGCACTCCCAGAACCAGAATGACACTGTTATCTGTGTGTAGCTATGTGTGGAATTGTATCTTTGTATTAGGGATATAATAAATATATGCTATAAAATATGTTTGTTTATAATCAGGATGTTTAATCTAAATAGGTTGTATTATAGCCAGTGAAAGTCTCATGTAAATGAGAAATAAATAATTATTTTATGTTTCAAAAATGGATATGCCGTATCACACCCTCCAACATTTGAGAGATGAAAATAGGCACCTGTGTGGTATTGAGAGAGCAAGCGAGTCAGTTTGGTAGTGGGTTGCTTCCATGAGGGTCTGGCAACATGCTCCTCTGAGAGAATTTTGGAAATGTTAACTTTAAAGTATGCAATTACCTGCAACCTGGAATGCACATTTTTACATTTAGATTCAACACAAATCTGTATGTTTCATTATGTCTTAGAAAATCTCACTAACTAGTTCTATCATGCTGAAGAGCCTTCCTTGGCTTCTTAACCCTGTGCTCAGTTGCCCTGCCCTGGCCCACACTTCGTGTGTTTTTAAAGCAGGTGTTATAAACTGACTTACTTGCAAATGTATCCTTCTATAATTATAAGAACATATATCTCTTACCCAAGTGCAGTAAACTATGGCAACGAATAAATTAATAGATGTATCTATTAAACTTTAAGTTAGGGGTTCCCAAACTGTGGTCCACTGCCCAGAGGTCTACCGTGGGAGCAATGACAGTCTATGTATTTTTTTCTATCAATAGCGAAAAGCAGGCACCAGCGTCTGTTGTAACTGTAGAAAAATAAAGTGTAGCAAGACAGTATTGGCAGAGTGTCAATCAAAGAAGAAATCCACAAATCAAAGCTAACAGATTGCCTACCTGTAGGCGGGATGTAGAGCGAGAGCTCTGTCAGTGGGGCAGTGTTAAGGTCATGTGACCACTGCTGGTAGATGTAAAAAGTGTGTTCAGTATTAATAAAATTACAATATGTCGAATCTGCTACCAAAGAATAAGTTTTGCAAAGTATAAAGAACAAAAAAGGCAGCTGCAGCAGTTGAATGCATTTGTACCGTGCGTTTAGTTTTGAGGTGCTGGAATGCTTTTTTTCTTTTGTAGAAATGTTTTCATACTAACTTTTGTGCTTAATAACATTCACATAAAAACACAGTTGATGCCTATGATGAATACGTTTTGTGACTATTTAGCTATTAACATTTAAAATATTGAGCACTTAGATGTATGTTTCACTATTATTAACTAAATCAAGTTATTAATCAGACTGACTAATCTTGTTACATACTGTACTGATTTATTATAATGTTTGGATATACTGCTATTTTATTGATTACTGGCTCGTTCACATATGTCTTAAAATAACGCTAGAATATGTTTTGTTGGAAAATAATACTAATAAAAATAAAAAAAACGTTTTTGAGCGATTTATATTTCGCTGCAGACAGATTTATTTTCATAAGTTTTCTTTTGGTTATGGTGCCCTTGGTGGGAAGGGTGTGTGTGTGTGTGTGTGTGTGTGTGTGTGTGTGTGTGTGTGTGTGTGTGTGTGTGAAGAAACTTGCCATAGATGGATCTGAAATGCCATTTGTTTCCCCTGCTGTGAATGAGCACCTCTATATGAAAATAGGAAAGGTTTTAATTGCGTTTTCAAGCCATCTCAGATCCCAGAATGCATGTGCTAGATGCTATCATTGGCTACCCTGAGAGTACAAACCGCAGTTTCATTTGGGCAAATTGTGACACTGCCGATCACTTTGCCAATGGAGATATTGGTGATGAGACATTTGGAGACAGTGGGTAAGATAAAAATAATAATAATAATAATAATAATAATAATAATAATAATAATAATAATAATAATAATAATAATAATAATGCACTGTATGAACAAGTTGTGTATTTTCATTATTGCTTATTTAGATGGATAGCAAAAGACGTGTTACTTATGTTGGGTTCAAATGGAAGCAGGAAGAGCATCGCTTGGAATACCTGTCATTGCATGTAATTACGTAATCGATTACCGAGTTACTGATTATTCTCAACGCAGACCGCAAGCGACAACACTGCGACATGACGCTCGCATCGACGACCTCTGACACCACGAAAGCACACATTTGCAGAATTTTTATGAAACGGCCCCTTAAACAATTTTACAGAGTTTGTTTAGTTCATTTTAGTTTCTGTATTTAAATGTTATAAAACACATTTGTATGTTAAACCAGCATGTGGATAGACATTGCAGATTTACACACAATTTCAAGTCAAACAACAAATCGCAAATAACATACCGTAAGATAACCCAGAGTTTAGGAATATATCGTTTTTTTTTTTCTTTCTGTTAAATGTTTTGTCTTTTTTTTTGTTCAAGGGTAGATGATTATTTATCCATTCTTTAATTTCAGTTCAAGGACAACCTCCAAACTTTAAAACTAAAATTGAAGACAAAGTGTTGTTAGTTGGAGAAGATCTTTTCCTTGAGTGCACGGTTTCAGGGAGACCTACACCTCATATACTATGGTTAAAAGATCATCTGGTTGTGGCGTCTGGAGAAAGCAAAGTAAGTTTTGTGAGATCTGCCTGTTAACAGTCAATATATAAACATAATTTTATTTTAAATCCCTGATCAAATTTGCTTTTTGTACAGATTCAGAGCCTCAGTGACACCCATGTCCTTTTAAAAAGAAATGTTGTCTTATCTGATACTGGAAAATATTTCTGCATTGCTAAAAATGAAGCCGGAGAAGCTTGCTGTTCAGCATTTGTAGTTGTCACAGGTAATTGAACAATTTTCATAAACATTTTGCACCATTTATACAAATTACTGCAATAAAGATGTCACACAATTAACGAAAACAAAACAAAACAAACAAAAAAAACAACAACTTAGAGGTACATATGTAGTATTTGCAAACGTTAATGCAGGTTTTAGAAATGTGTTAAACGACAACATGAAATGACAGATTATTTTAGCAATTTACTGTTCTATTTAATAACTTTTCAAGAAAGCTGTTAAAATATTTCAAGTTGCTAAATCAAGCTGTGAATACTGTTGCTATTAATTATGCAATTTGCTAAAATCCCCAATAGGTTTTATGAAAATATTCTTAAAACAATCAACATATAATCATACAATTTTCAACTCAGACTGACACTGTAGATTTACTCCCTGTGCAGCAGCGACGTCATTTCAGATTTCAATTTAATAATATAAAGTTTAAATGTTAAACTTACAATAATAATAATAATAATAATAATAATAATAATAATAATAATCAGGGGTTCACATAACTGGTACGTAGGTACGCATGGTAACCAATAAAAAGACGGAAATCTGAACCGTCAGTTTTTCATGCAGTGAGGGTGCTGACGCTTGCAAGATCAAGCATATTATCTGTCTGTGGCCCATACCTGCCTACCCTTAATTGAGTCTGAAGGTCTCTGGGATCGGTCAACGATCTCTGGGAAACTTATTATCACTGAGCATAATTAAATACCAGTCCCCATGTTTCACTTAAGGCCGGAGGGTTCCAATTCAATAAAAAGTCCATCCCTGCTAGCGCTATCATTGGCTGCCTCAAGGTTTTATAGCATCAATCATTTTCTTGTAAGGGACACTTACTTGAAACAACCAATGATAGCAAGGATTTCGATAAACTGTCCATTCAGAGAAGAGGGATGTAGTGAGGAGAGTGGCACTTCTCAGACTGAGCGCAGATGAAAGGTGTTGATGTTTGAAAGCCATTACATTTAAATGTGAGTTAAAATAGTATTTGTTTCCCTCAGTTATATCCTTCTATAAATACCGTTCTGTCAAGCTAACGTGTTCAACCACACTAATAAAGTTTTTTTTTTGTTTGTTTTTATTTATTTATTTTTTATCCCCAGGGCTGGAATATGGTGGTAGGCTATTGAAATAAACAGAATGCGTAATGATTTGTTACACATTGTAATAACCAGCAATCCGGTCTCCTACCTAAACATTAATAAACTATTGTTGTTGTTTCTTACACTGCCATTAAGCAGTGCTGCTTGTGAGTGTGGGTTTTCATATGTCAACATTTAATAAAACAAATCACGATCCCACCTATTAGCCTCACACCTTTCTGCCCTGATGCATATTCTTCTGTGTAAGATAAGCACTGAAACCTTTGCTCCTGAACCCAGCACCCTTTACAGGAGCAAATAGTTTTGAAAATTGGTGCTAAATGGTTTTGAAATTTTTGCTCAGAGTTCCTACTTGTGCTAAATTTTTAAATGCCTCCCTAATCAAGCACCCCTTACAATGTCTCACATGACACAAACCTTCTGTGTATGTGCATAAGTGAGGGTGGGTCATTTGAGTCGTCCAGACCCAATGAGAAACTGTCATCATCTATGGTTGTTAAGTAAACAAATAAAATAAATAGGTGGTGTTTGGTGGCATGTAGGAGGCTCAGGCATATGAGAAAACAAACATATTGTAAATTGTATGAAGAATGCTGCTCCTACCCACAAACACAGGTTCGAAGAGCATGGTGGGATGCTGACCATATATTGTGCTTGTGAATTTTTTTCATAATCTGTACAGTATTTATTTGGAAAGTATGAACATGCTGTGAGGTTTTGTGTGTTCTTTCATATTTTAGAAAACAGGAAAAGATCAGAAATACTCAGTACTTTTAGTCCGAGGGCAGAAGATCACGGAGGAGTGAATCAGCATTTGCTTTTAAAAGTGCAGGTGGAAGACACATGCTGTGTAGGAGGTCAAACGTCTGAAGCTGGAATTCTGTTTCAAAAGTAAGCCAAAATGTTTTAGCTTTTGAAGTTCATATTGTATTATTGTTGTGTAATCCCAGAAAGCATGGCGAAAACTGAATGTATTTATTAAAAAAATAAAAAAAGAATAGCCAAAATTAAATATAAAACATATGTATGTGACTATATCTATCTATATATCTATATCTATATATGTATCTTGTAGTCAGAATTACCAGACACCTGTTGGCAAGCTAGTTAAGTGTTGGTATAGCCCTGCATTGTAATAATGTGCCCCTATTGTTTTAATTTTACTATTTTTTAATTTATGCCAGGTGGTTTTCTAGTGCTTTTAGGATAGCTTGGTTGTAGGTTGTTTGATTATTATTTATAAAAGCGTACTGCACATTTAGGTAAAAACTAAGGGGTTACACAGAAATGGAAAATATTGTCCTTATATCAAAGAATTAGCATATCAAGCATTTCTGTAGTAATATATTTACCTGTTGGAACCAAAATAGGGTTATGCTTATTACATTTTTTTTTTTTTTTTACCAGTACAGTTTCATAAAGTCAGGTTTTGTAAAGTCAGCCATTTCAGTAGGGTGATGTAAGTGCTGTTTGTGTAAGAATGGAATGTTATAAAACCCATAGACTGTTACAGACTAAATGTGTCTACGGTATGTAGGTTGATATGTGGTGGAATAATCAAAATGGTGTACTGCAGTCCATCAGTCTTTACACCAGACAGCATCTAATTACTGTAAAACAAAAGCAATGGGGAAGAATACAGATAACATGCATTGGAAAGAGTTTATTCAGGTGGTCTGGTGATTGACAGATACAGTTGGTAGATCTCTTGTTGTTTCTTGGGAGCTGTGCTTTGCACAGAGCCCCTTTTCTCTTTTTGGCTGTGCACAGTTTAATAATCTATTCTTTTTTTTTTTTTTTTAACATGTTAGTAAGAATGTTTAACATAGAGATGGAGTCATTGGTTAAAGATGAACATTTTACATGTGCTAATATCCTTGTGGGCTGTCCTGACAAAATAGAACTGCCTGCATAAAATCAAAGAGAGTGACAGGTGTGAAGTTGCATAAAGTGGTTCCTTGATCCCATGATGCCTTCCAGTGACAGCCAATCAGATGTGGCTGTGAAATGATGCTCTCACTTGTCAGTGGACCTAGGGTATATAAAGTAAAAACAACTATGTTTGCACCTCTGAGCAGTAGGAGCATTCCCAGCCTTGCCTCGGGTGTAGGGATTGCAGAGGAAAGCAAAACTACACTCTTACAACAGTGTGTAGTTTTGTTTTTATTTTCCGAGGCTCAACTGTTCTCACATTGGATATTTTGAAAATATTGCTGGATAAGAAAACCTTTTCTGATTTTAAATTTCTGGGCACAGTCCCATTATTTCTAGGCACGCTTGTGAAAGCAGGTAAGTAACCATTGTTTTAAAAATACTATTAAACTATGCAACGATTATTAAATTATTGCATTATTTGTGAAGAATATATACCTAAGCATAACATATATCTATTAAAGTATTTACAGTTAACCACTTAATAGATTTTTTATTTTATGATTTAACAACAGGAAAACAAGTCGAACATAGGGTAGTTCGTTTTGATTTGTTATTTAGTTAAATTTGCTATCGATTGGAAATGTTTGTTCTTTATTTATACTTCAGGGTTATTATGCAGTCAGACAAATTGAGAAAAGTTAAGAATAGCTCTGATAGCATGCTTGTGGTATACCAGCTCGGCAGTGATGTCTTTTTAAGGGAATCAGCAGCTGAGCTATCAATTGCACCTTCAGATATGTGCCACATGTCCACTGTCAATCAAAAAGGGACTGGCTATTTTTGGAAACTTCCATTTTTGTCACATAGCTTTTAACATCATTAAGAAGAAGACTTACTGAATAAAATATGTTTCTATACTTTTTATTGAGTTATGGATCAATGAATTAATTAATAACACATAGTAAATAAATGATGGAATGCATTTTAGTATTTATATACTTTACACTGTAATGGGTTTTTGTCTGCCTGAAATATACATAAAAAAAAAAAAAAACAATAAAAAAAATAAACAGTAACCCTTCATAATTTGTTCTATACACTTTAAGTAATTCATAAACATTAGGTTTTAAGACACACCTATAATTTACAGTTTTGAATATGTAGTTATATAAAATGTATATAAAATATCCTTGAATATTATCTTTCTACCCCACCCCCACCTGGAGTCAGCACTGTTTAAGGAAATCATAGTTCAAAACTTCCAAGATCTTACATGCTATTGAGCAGCAGGTGTTCAAAAACAAAAGAGATCAACAGTTTTATCTCAAGCCCATTTTATTTTTAGGTTGTTAAAATACGTTATATTGACTTTAGATGAACACAGCCATCTTTTATACCTCATCATATAGGAAGAACCTAGTTGATTTATACTGTAAAGCAGTAATAACTATAGCAGCAATTGTTTTTGAATTTTTTTCCAGGGTGCCTAAAACAATGTCGACACAAGCACCAACGTTTATACAGCCGCTGCAAAGCGCTGTAGCACTTGAGGGTAGTGCTGCAACCTTTGAGGCTGAAGTTAGTGGTAAGTGGTTATTCTTTTTGTTTCACGTATACCTTGTATCACTCAAAATCTTTATCATTTCTAAAAAAAAAATTGTATACTATGAATTTATCAATTCAGTAAATATGTTTTAAACATAGCGAGATATCTAGGATATATAACATATATACAGTATATATAATCAGAGGTGATATATTATGATGACAAATAACAATTATTATTTTCTTATAAAAGTTTACCATGGTATTTTTGCAGCTTCCCATGCTTTTCCAAAGATTATACAACGCATTTACCATAGTTTACCATTGTTTGTCATTTTTTTAAATATGCTTTACCATACCGCTCTGGGCCTTAAAATGTTTACCCATGCTTTCACATGCTTTCAGTTTGCTTTATTACACTTTGCTATGCTTTTACTGTAGATGGTAGATGGCAGTTGCCTATATGTTCATTATTCCAACTATCTTAGCCTTTTTTTTTCCATTTCCATGGCATCATGATGCTATACTTCTATAAGAGTTACTTACATTAAATAGATTATGAAATGTTAGTCTGATGACAGAGTTTCTGATAAATCTCTCTTGTTTCTGCAGGTTCCCCAGTTCCTGAGGTGAGCTGGTTTCGTGATGGCCAGGTTCTTTCCACTGCCACTCTGCCCGGCGTGCAGATCTCATTCAGCGAAGGCCGCGCTCGATTGATGATCCCCGCCGTGACAGCCGCACACAGTGGAAGATTTTCCGTACGAGCCACCAATGGAGCTGGACAAGCCACTAGCACAGCTGAATTGCTTGTGACAGGTAATTATGTGAAAAATACATCTGGCATGTTATGTGTATATTAGTATGAAACAGTTTTTATTTCACCTGCCTGTTAATGTCTGTATTTAATAAAGTACCAACCATTAGTCTCACGGATGCCTTAATTATATATATATATATATATATATATATATATATATATATATATATATATATATATATATATATATATATACACACACACACACACAATATATATATATATATATATATATATATATATATATATATATATATATATATATATCCCATATATATAGTATATAATACGTCACCTACATTTGGATAATCCCTATTTGATGATACTGTTTGCCTTCGACTTGAATAGTAGTATACTTCTGTAGCACCACCTGGTGGCTATTTCTATAATTCCAGCATGTCACGACCTAACTTCTTGCTGTTGTCAACCACACTGTAATCCTTTAAGGTATAATGTGGTTGGAAAACTTTATTTAAATATGTATATATTTACTATGAAAACAAATTTAGTGTTAAGTGTTTATCTGCACATTATTACTGTTAGGATCTTTGGTGGTGAAAGTTTTTAAACCACAGTCCTGTCTTGTAAGACTCAAGCCAGCTGTCACCAGTTGAAAGTTCAATTTATTGACTGGATTCCCTTTCTCCACATTGCAGCAGAAACAGCGGCGCCTAACTTTACACAGAGACTACAGAGCATGACTGTGAGACAAGGAAGCCAAGTCAGACTGGATGTACGTGTGACTGGAATCCCTACACCTGTGGTGAAGTTCTACAGGGAGGGAGCAGAGATCCAGAGCTCCCCTGATTTTCAGATTGTACAGGAAGGAGAGGTATACAGTTTAATGATTGCCGAAGCCTTCCCCGAAGATTCTGGAACTTACTCTGTAAACGCCTCCAACAGCAGTGGACGTGCTACTTCTACAGCCGAACTGCTTGTTCAAGGTATCAGTTCATTCAACCCTGTCATTTATGCTCCTTTTGTATTTTCTAAGTTATTGCATGTTTTAACCAAAGTGAAATGGATCTAGATAATATAAATAAGATTGATATGTTTTGTTTTTCTTTAAGTGTCAGAATGAGTTTATACTTATTACAGTATTACTCATTTTTGTATTCTTTATTTACCTAAGGCCAAGAAGAAGCAGTGCCTGCTAAAAAGACAAAGACTATTGTATCTACTGCTCAGATTTCCCAGACTCGCCAGACAAGAGTTGAAAAGGTAAAGCATGTTTTTTTTGCTTGTTTTAAGGAAATCTAATGCAAGTGTACACAGTGATTAAACTTTAAGTAAGGATAGGAGTCGAGGGTGGTTAAGGAGGCTGTAGTATTAAGTATTTAGTAAATGTGTAATCTTTCTTGGGGATACCAGGGGAAGCAAAGAACAGTTTCTAACAGGGAGTGGTCATAGGAGACTCTACTGATACATCACGTGAACAGGACAGGCATGTAAGAAGCCCTCCCACAGGAAGATGCATTGGTGGATCCCCCTATATTCATATTTGGATTTAGTGACTATTGGACTACTTGCTGCCCTAGTACTACACACCAAATGCCACCACCCTTGCTGAACTGATGTACTTTATTTAGCTTCCAATGTTTAGTTTTTTCATGCTCTTTGAATACCATTACTAGTACTATTAACCCCACCCCCCCATTTAATTTACAGAAAATGGAAGCCCATCTCGAGGCTAGAACCACAGCGACAATGCAAATGGCTATGGATGGATCTACAGTTATCCACCAACTGCCACACAAGACACCCCCACGTGTGCCACCAAAGCCAACCTCAAAATCTCCGACTCCACCATCAGCAGCTGCCAAGGTTGCAGCTGGACGCCATCAGTCACCTTCTCCTGTGAGGCACGTCAGAGGACCTGCCCCATCCCCTGTCAGGTAAAGCTCAGTAGATACTTTTCCATTTATACTAATTCAAGTTTTCCACCTAATTTGTACCCTACTTAATAACTATGTTTATCTACGGACTAATCTTTTTCAATTGAATTGTTCTTCCAAAGATCTGTGTCTCCATCTGGAAGATTCTCCTCTTCATCACCAATTAGACCAGTAAAATCTCCACTGGTGTCACGAAAAACCACAACCACAGTTGTCACCTCAGATGTCCTCCCACCTTGGAAGCAGGAGAATTATGTATCAGAGGCAAGCTATAGAGAAACCAGAATGACTTCTGCATCCACCCAGATGCACATGGAGGGACACTGGGAAGGACGACATGAAATGCAGAAGCATGTGACAGTTTCCGGAGCTGCTGTTGCTGTTACTGGAGCAGCAGAGGTAAGGAAATCTACTTAAAGTACCCTTCTGGTCCTCTGGTATTTTCCAGCGATGTATTGGTAGGCTGGTTGCACAATTCTGGTTATTAGTTCTTTATAAACTGACAGCATTCATTTGGAATAATCATGGAGCTTGATTTTGAAAAGATGGTTGCAATCACAAAGGTCTTTCAGATTTGTGTTTAGACTGTAATACTGTATATTTAATCACTGGTACTGTGTAAAGTATTGTAAAATGACACTTCAAATATTCAAAATTGCATCAACTTTGAGTCCCCAAATGATTTGTTTTTAAATTCTGGTACAGCGGGAAATTTTGCTTCAAAATAGGATCCTTTTTGTTGAGTGTAAACTTTTATATGAAGTATGGTTCGCGAAAACCATTAGGCATGATTGTGTGGTAGCCACTGTGCTAGCTGCTGTTGACCATGCTCGAGCACAAGATCCAGCTCCAAGTTCTGTAGAGTGGACCAGTTCAGAAACAACCCTGTCTACAGTGTACAAAAAGCCAGTTCAGGAAAAGGTAGCTTAGTCGAATCACTGCTATCAAATCACTTGTATCCATGCGCACATCTATTAATTTATTTTAGATAATGAATACCACCTTGTTGCACTGTACAACTTTTTTTTCATAATGTCTCTTTTTATTTTTCCATTACTTTTTTTTTCTTCAACATGGAATTTTGTATGGCATTTCTCTTTGTTTTTTTAATTTGTTTTAAATAAATATAGATCAAACATGAGACAGACAGAGAAACCACAGCAGCCCCTGTGGTTCATGACTTCACCACAGGTGTGGCTAAATTGACAAGCACTACTGAAGAAACTGCAACACAGGCAGAGCAGATATTGACAATACAGGGCCAGGTATTTTGTATATTCAAGCATATGTCACTTCATTATACACATCTAGTACACGTCTTACATTCAGCACTTCATAATCATTACACATATACCAATAATCTTTATTGTTGATTTAAAATGACCAGATTATGGTTTATATAAATATGAGAAAATCCACCATAAATCCAAAGCTGCATATTTTGTAGGCTTGTTTTCTTCCATGACAATATCATCTTAAATGAAATAGTATTTATAAAAAAAACACACACAAAAAACCCATTATATATGTTTTTATAAAGCATATTGTGATAAAAAACTACACCTCACACACACACACACACACATATATATATCATGTTTTTATGTGAATACAGACTGCCAGTTTGGCAAACATGGAACCAGCTTAATATCATTTGTATTTCTTACTGTGGTCAGATAGAACAAGAAAAAACAACAGCAGTGGCTACTGTAGTAGCAGCTGTTGACCTGGCTAGAGTGCGAGAGCCAGTTGCCAGTTTCACAGAAAGGACCACGAAGGAAACACTGGCTACTGTACATGTACAGTCAATTCAGGATCAGGTAGCTTACAATGAAGTATCACAGTCACAACTATAGCATTTTATTTTTTTTTGACCTGTTCACATTCACCTTACCTGTGACCCATTAAAATTAACCAGACACTGCACTCATTTTATTGCCATCACATCCCGGGTAGAGTAAACTAATGCATGTAAATGTAGTCCTGTTGAAGAGACTGGATTACAGTGTTCTGCGTTTTCCCTGTATGTAGAGTGAGAGCTTGATTTTACACTTTCTAACACAGTTCTAAAACGTATCAGTTTTCTACTGACATGTTAGTATTTCTGAGCTTGGTGTATTAAGTTTGCATTGGTGTATAAATGCCGTGGACAATTACAATCTGTGCACTTTATAAACTTGCTGGTTGTTGTCTCTAGGCTGAGGGTGGCAAAAAAGCTGAAGCAGTGGCTAAAGTTCTTGCTGCTGTGGATCAGGCACGCATAAAGGGGCCTGCACGAACAGAAGGAGCACATGCTGAAGACAGCAGTATGGAGTATGAATACAAACACCAGGCACTGTCTAAACAAACCACAGAGCAACAAATTGTTACCAAACCTGTCAAAACCCAGGCTGTGCAGGTCCCATCTGAAATTGAAATTATCGCTGCTGATAAAGCTGACAAAAGCATTTCCCAGGTTAGATTCCAGACACACTCAATAATATTACATTTCTAAGTTAATCTTTCTGTATGGTGGACATCACTCAAACATTACTTTGTTGGTTGGTTGCTGTAGATTGAAAGAAGGGAGGAAACTGCTGCCCACACGGACACATCACTTTCCACAACCCCTGTTCCTCATTTTACAGTAGCAAAAGTTACTGTTCCTAAACCAGAACATACCTATGAGGTAAGAATGGGTCATATCAGGCAAGCAGTGCAATATTCGAGTAGTTAAAATAAAATATGTTGATTTAATAAAAACAATAATAAAAAAAAAAAAAAAAAAAACTCATGCTTTTTTAAATACGGTTGTTTTAAGATGATTAGAGTGTTCGTCTTTAGAAACAGCTGAGGAAGTTTTCACAAATATCACACTGAGAAACAAGAGTTAACATTTTGTGTATTTCATTTTTTTTTTAACCAACTAAAGTAAAATAATCTATCATGATCAACATAGTTTCTTAACATTGGTCGACAGCCAGATGCCTGTCTTTCTAAAGTTAGAGAAGACTGATGAGCACAACTGTAGAGACCCCTGTTTCGTTGAGGTTGGAGGTGTCATGTAGGCAGGTTATTTTAGGCTAATACCAAAGAGTTTCAAGTATAGGTTCCTGCTTGCCTGACTTGCAACCTGTTTATTTTAAAGTATAAGTTTAAACCCTCATTGATAAATCTAACAGTTGTCCAGTAACCTGCTGTGCAATACCTTATCCATCACCTGCTAAATAAGCTGCCAGTTTATTAACGCAGTCACATTAACACTCCCTATATAAGCCTTACAGAAATCAAGTTTATATATATATATATATATATGTGTGTGTGTGTACGGTTATTCTTACTTACTAATGATTACATTTTTACTATCCCTCATCATCCTGCTTCTACAGCACTTCCCAATTCACATCTAACTTGGTTCACTAATTAACCCCACCCATCTCCCTGCCTTGTTCAGCAAAACCGAAATGTAATTTTTTTTGGGGCCATATTTTAACATGATTCTTCTTGGATTGGTTAGGTTTCAATAGCAGGATGTGCTATTGCTACTTTGCAGAAAGAATTAGCTGCTACTGCTGCTCAAAAGATCACCAGGCCAGTGAAACCCCCCATCCACAAGACTGTGGAGACCAGAATGATGACAGAGCAGGTGATCTCACCCCTGCCTCCATTCAAAGAGACCTCTGAAACATATCAGATGCATTACGACACTCGCTTGCACAAAGAAATAAGCACATCCTATTTAGGTGCTGTGGAAAAAGAAGAGAAATATCACATTTTTGAAGAGTGGGACAAAGAGGTTTGTAAAGAAGCGTGTTGTCGACCACCTAACTCCATTTGATACCCCGCATCTTACCCATTCACAATCATCAACCTTCCCTTTCTCTTCGGCAATGTTTTTTTTGTACCCATTTCAGCTCTATAATCAACTTTTCCTCCCTACTGTATTCCAGACATTTTTGTGCTGTTTTAAACTCCTAACATGTTGGACCCCACCCAGCGCCCTCTACTGGATGATCTTCCCCATTGCCTTACTTGATTCATGGCTTTACCAAAAGCCTTTTAAAACCATATAATAAACTGCTTGTAATATTAAACAAATACATCTTTACTTGTTTCAGATGCTCGAAGCAGCAAGCGTACCCACAGTTGCTGAGGTAGCTGTCACTCCTCCAACCTTAGTTGCTGTAAGTATTTCTTCTGCTTTTAGTAGTTTGTTTCATTGTAGGCAGCCTTTTCTGTCTTCATTTCTACATTTGTAATAACAAAGTAGTAATTTCTATACGATTAATAAAAAATAATACATGAGTTTATCTTTGTTCTTTAGGGATTGAAAAATATGACTGTCATTGAGGGAGAATCTGTGACTCTGGAGTGCCAAATCACTGGACACCCAGCCCCTGCTGTGATGTGGTTCAGAGAGGACTTCAGAATTGAGAGTTCAATTGACTTCCAAATTACCTATGAATCTGGAATTGCACGGCTTGTCATTCGTGAAGCCTTTGCAGAAGACAGTGGTCGCTTTACTTGCACTGCTACCAGTGAAGCTGGAACAATTAGCACCTCCAGTTACCTGCTCGTCCAAGGTAAATAATGAAGCATAGCACATATATAACGGAACTACCTTGGTAAAATCACACCAACAATCATACTATATTGTTACTGAAATTAGATCCTGTACTAAAAAAGTATTTTTGTTTCTTAAAAGCTCAGAAAGTGAGAGTCCAATGTAAAGTCGATGAACATATTATAATTTCTAGGCTTATCAATAACAGAATACATTATGCATAGCTCATTTCCCTTGAATTTTACAGTTTCAGAAGAAATTGAGAGCAGAGAAGAAGTCTCTGCTGTCTCTGTTTCTGAGCAGCACATCGTCACCGAAGAGAAAAGGTAATTAAAATAGTTTGGACTTTTGATGCTGACAGTAATGTTTTTAGTTCCATATAATGCATTAATTTAATTATTTTGTATTTATTTATTTTCAGTTTTTCTGAATCAAGACAAGAGACCATGTCAGAGACCAGCGGTGCTGCAGAGTCTGTTGAATCTGGGGCAGGTGTTGCTGCTTTCTTTGTAAGGAAACCTACCGTGCAGAAACTAGTTGAAGGAGGTAGTGTTGTATTTGACTGTCAGGTTGGAGGAAGCCCCAAACCACACATTTACTGGAAAAAGGCTGGAGTGCCTCTGACTACTGGATACAGGTACTTAAAATATAGTAATAATATATTTCATATGTTTGTACACACATATCTCTGACTTTGAGATTAAGCTGTGGTAGGTTATAAGCATTTATTTTATCTTTTTTTATCCTTTTAGATACAGAGTGGCATACAACAAGGAAACTGGAGAATGCAAACTGGAGATCTCTATGACATTTGCTGATGATGCAGGGGAATATTCTGTTGTTGCCCGTAATCAGCTTGGAGAAGTGACTGCCTCAGCTAACCTATTAGACGAAGGTCAGTTCAATAAGCGACATCTGATTGAATTTGTTATAAAAACATGCCTTGCAGCTCACAGATCCACTGACAGTTATTTCTGCCATATCTAACAATACGTATTTACAGATTCATTAAACATGTCTTTAATATAAGTGGTCTTATATAGGTATCATGAGGCTCATTCTTGGTTATTGATGGTCTTTTACTCTTGTATTGCAGATGAATATGATGCTTACATGAAGCAGTATCAAATGACTCAAGTGACAACATTTGTGCAAGAGCCTAAAGAGGCAGAAGTTGCACCAGCTATTACCTTGAGTGAATATGAACAAGAACAAGTTCTTCTCCAGAAAAAAATGGCTAAGCAGACTGTCATGATGAAAAGATTCGTACAGGAGCAGGTAAGGAAAAAAAAAATCTATTTTTTGATTATAAATCAGGCTTTTATATTATTTAAAAGTTTATCAAGTATATGTTGAAGTAGTTGGTCATTTTAAATAATAATGTTAACTACTCAACAAAACAAAGCCAACGCTAAAATTCATACGGTACATTACAATTTTGATTCATAAGTTTTATTTATTTTTATAATTAAATAACAAAAAAAGGAAAAAGAAAACATGCAACTATGCACCATGCATTTAACACTGGGTCACTGGGCTAACGGCTCTCATTCAAAATCCTTTTATTTTCCCACACTTAAAGGAATATCAGATTTCTGCATTTGAAGAAAGACTTATCAGAGAGATTGAATACAGAATCATCACGATTACTTATGAGGAGCTTGTCTCAGAAGACGGAGAAGAAATGATGGTGGATGTCCCTGAACATGAGAGGACTGAACCAGGCATTGAAATCGCATTGAAAAGCTATAGAATCCTGGAAGGAATGGGCGTCACTTTCCATTGCAAAGTGTCTGGACGACCGCTTCCAAAGGTATAATTACAGTTCTTATCACTGTGACATATTTAAACAAGCAAAACAGATATTGAAAGCTTGTTTCTAAGCTCAGAAGTAACATGTGGCTGGGATGATGTCTCTTTCTTTTAAAGATCGTGTGGTTCATAGATGGCAAACGCATAAAACAAGGGGGTCGTTATCAAATGGAGGTTCTGCAGGATGGCAGGGCCAGCCTGCGCTTACCAGTAGTGCTGCCAGAAGATGAAGGCATTTACACTGCGTTTGCCTGTAATGTAAAAGGAAACTCGATTTGTTCTGGAAAGCTGTATGTGGAGCCCACTGCTCCAGCTGGAGCTCAGCTATACTTTGCTGAACCAGAAGCAATCAAGAGAATCCGGTACACTTCATTTAATTTTTCATATATTTTTTATTTATTAAGTCTGTGGCACTATTACATGTAACCAGCAATACTGGTTTAATTGTACCTCCTTAACATTTATTATAGACTGATGTTTTGGTAATTTATTATTATTATTATTATTATTATTATTATTATTATTATTATTATTATTATTATTATTATCGTAGTGGTATTAGTATCAGTATTGTTGGTATTGGTGCTGATTCTAATTATTTTGTTGTGGTTGTTCCCTTTTAGCTCTGTCTCCCCACGATCTCCTAGCCGCTCTCCAGGCCGTTCTCCAGCACGCAGACTGGATGAAACAGACCAGGGCCAGCTGGAGAGACTGTACAAACCTGTTTTTGTCTTGAAACCCTCATCCTTTAAGTGTGCTGAGGGTCAAACTGCACGATTTGACTTGAAAGTTGTTGGCAGACCTATGCCTGAGACCTACTGGTTCCATAATGGTGAGAATCCTCTACTTAACTATTATTAATACAAGGCATGAAAACTACTTTAATTGAGCCGTACAATTGAACTTTTATGTAATATTACACTAATTCTGTGTTCCACTTCGTAGGCCAACAAGTGATTAATGATTACACCCATAAAATTGTGGTTAAGGAAGATGGTACACAGTCAATGATCATTGTTCCTGCCATGCCTCATGACTCTGGGGAATGGACTGTAGTTGCTCAGAACAGAGCTGGCAAAACATCTATTTCCATGACCCTTACTGTGGAAGGTAGTGTACACACCTCATGAAATCACACTTGTACAGTATTCTTGTTACTCACATGGAAGTTTGTTTACTGACCTATCTTTTTTATTATTATTGTTACAGCGAAGGAAAACCTAGTGAGACCCCAGTTTGTGGAAAAGCTGAAGAACCTGAGTGTTAAAGAAGGCACTTTAGTTGAGATGGCTGTCAAAGCTATTGGAAACCCAAATCCTGACATTGTGTGGCTGAAAAACAGTGATATCATCTCTCCACACAAATATCCAAACATAAAGTAAGTTTCTTACTGTACAATTAATATGCTTAACCTGAGTATCCAAAGGCAAACAGAGGTAATAGTAAATATTTAAAGTAATACTGTATGATTTGGTGATTTTTTTTCTTCTTCTTTAAATTAGAATTGAAGGCAATAAAGGCGAAGCATCCTTTAAAATTTCATCAGCAGCTAATGCTGACACTGCGTGGTACACAGCAACAGCCATCAACAGGGCTGGCCGTGACACAACAAGATGCAAAGTCAATGTGGAAGTAGAATTTGCAGAACCTGAACCAGAAAGGAGATTAATTATTCCAAAGGGAACATACAAAGCCAAAGAGATATCAGCACCTGAGCTGGAGCCTCTTCATATGCGTTACGGACAGGAGCAATGGGAAGAGGGTGACTTATATGACAAGGAAAAACAGCAGAAGCCACACTTCAAAAAGAAGCTTACTTCTGTGAGGATGAAGCGTTTTGGACCTGCACACTTTGAATGCAGACTGACTCCCATTGGAGACCCAACAATGGTGGTTGAATGGCTGCATGATGGCAAGCCTTTAGAAGCAGCCAACAGGCTCCGTATGATTAATGAGTTTGGTTACTGCAGTCTTGACTATGAAGTAGCATATTCTAGAGATAGTGGTGTAATCACCTGCAGAGCAACTAACAAGTATGGAGTTGATCAGACTTCAGCAACCCTGATAGTCAAAGATGAAAAGAGTCTTGTTGAAGAGACTCAGTTGCCAGAAGGCAGGAAAGGAATGCAGCGGATTGAAGAGCTTGAAAGAATTGCTCACGAAGGTGTACTTGTAGGAGTCACAGACGAAATTTCAGAAAAGTCAAAGCCTGAAATAGTCTTGTTACCTGATTCTGCAAGGGTACTTGAAGGTGAGACTGCAAGATATCGCTGCCGAGTCACAGGGTATCCTCAGCCAAAGGTCAACTGGTACCTCAATGGACAGCTTATACGTAAAAGCAAGCGTTTTAGGCTTCGCTATGATGGCATCTATTACCTTGAAATTGTTGATTGCAAATCATACGATTCAGGTGAAGTCAAAGTGACAGCAGAAAACCCAGAGGGTGTTGTGGAGCACACTGTGAAGCTCGAGACTAAACAAAGAGAAGACTTCAGGTCTGTTCTGCGTCGTGCCCCTGAACCGAAAGTTGAAGGCTCACAACCAGAGCATGGAAGGGTGCCATTTGAAGTAGTAAAAGTAGAAAGGCCACCTGAAGCCCCACAGAGTAAAGAAGTTGTGAAACTTAGGAAAACTGAGAGAGTTACTCATGAAAAAGAAACAGAGGAAACAGAAGAGCTCCGAAGTAAATTTAAACGCAGGCAGGAAGAAGGATACTATGAAGCTATCACAGCTGTAGAGCTGAAGTCACGGAGAAAAGATGAATCCTATGAAGACATGCTGAGGAAGAGGAAGGAAGAACTTCTTCACAGGATCAAAGCAATACCCGAGGAAGAAAAGAAAGAACCTTTTCCAGAGGGCACAGTGACCATCCCAACTATCAGGCCAGTCAGGGTTGAGCTGTCACCAAGCATGGAGGCTCCCAAAATCCTGGAACGTATCCAGAGCCAGACTGTTTCTCAAGCAGATGAGGCTCATTTCCG
Source organism: Polyodon spathula (assembly GCF_017654505.1). Taxonomy (NCBI): domain Eukaryota; kingdom Metazoa; phylum Chordata; class Actinopteri; order Acipenseriformes; family Polyodontidae; genus Polyodon; species Polyodon spathula. The sequence continues at coordinate 15,379,087 of NC_054544.1, forward strand.
TGCTAGAGTGGTAGGAAAACCTGAACCTGAGTGCCAATGGTTCAAGAACGGTGTACAGCTTGAGAAAACTGAACGTATCTACTGGTTCTGGCCTGAAGATAATGTTTGTGAATTAGTAATTAGAGATGTGACGGCTGAAGACTCTGCCAGCATCATGATTAAAGCCGTCAACATTGCTGGAGAAACTTCAAGTCATGCATTCTTGCTTGTACAAGGTAAGGAAAAATGTCTCCAAAGTCTTGTTGTATGCACAATATCTGTATAGGTAATATAAGTAACAGCTAATGGAATTAAGGTATATATATATATATATATATATATATATATATATATATATATATATATATATATATATATATATATATATATATATATATATTAATATATTATTATATTAAGTTAAATCCAGTTTCATGATATTTAGTTGGTAATTTATTTTTTTTAATTTACAGCCAAACTAGTGATTACCTTCACTGAAGAGTTGAAAGATGTTAATTCCAAAGAGAAAGACACCATGGCAACTTTTGAGTGTGAAACATCTGAGCCATTTGTCAAAGTTAAATGGCTGAAAAACAATGTGGAGATTTTTTCTGGTGACAAATACAGGATGCATTCTGACAGAAAGGTCCATTTTCTTTCGGTGTTGAGCATTGATATGAGAGATTCTGCAGAGTATTCCTGTGCCCTAGTAGAAGAAGAACACGTGAAGACTTCTGCTAGTCTTATTGTTGAAGGTAAACAAAACCATTTTCTCCCAGTAAAATAATCATAAACTCAGCCATCCATCTTTAATATTTTGTAATTTAAATATATGCTGGTCTATCTCATTTATTTATCTTTTCACTGCTCTTGTAGCCTGTTGTGATCAGTGGTGACAAAATTATATTTGTTTTATAGGTGCTCCACTTGAGATTATCAAGAAACTGGAGAATATTGAAGTACCTGAATCCTACTCAGGGGAACTTGAATGCCTTGTTACCCGGGAAGATGCCAAAGGGACATGGTACTTTGGGGATGTTGAGATTAAAGCAAGCAGCAAATACGTAATTGCTTCTCGCCGTGGTCGTCACAGCCTTACTGTGAAAGATGTTACAAAAGAAGACCAGGGACAGTACAGCTTTGTAGTTGGTGACATGAAGACAACTTCCACACTGAAAATGAAGTGTAAGTTATTATCACTTATATGAAAGTACTGGTACATTATTCATGGAAGAATTAAGAAAGTGCTACAATTTGAAATTATTATGCATGAGATTTGACATATTTTTGGATTTTATTTTCAGTACGCCCTGTCACAATGATGCAAGGTCTTGCTGACAAAACTGTCTGTGAAGGTGATATTGCCCAACTCGAAGTTAAATTCACTCAAGAAAACGTAGAAGGCACATGGATGGTGTCTGGTCAACCAATCCAGCCAAGTGAACGTGTGCACATTGTGATTGACAAACAATCTCACATGCTGTTAATTGAGGATGCAACCAGGGGAGATGCTGGTGTCTACTCTTTTGTAGTGACTGGACATGACCTTTCAACATCAGGACGACTGACTATTCAGAGTAAGTCAGAGCTCTTTTTATTTATTTTCCATTTTCAAAACTGAATTTCTTGAATGACATTGCACTGTTTTTGTCTTCAGGTATCGATTTTGTGATCCCTTTGAAGGATGTAAATGCTGTTGAGGGAACAAAGGCAGTTCTTGAAGCCAAAGTCTCAGCTCCAGATATATCTTCAGTTAAATGGTTTCTAAATGACCAGCAGATAACACCAAACGACAGAATCCAAACTGTAGCTAAAGGAGCAAAGCAACGTTTATCGTTCACCAGAGCGTTTGCCTCTGATGAAGGGCAATACAGACTGGTGATTGGCAAAGTTGAATCACGCTGCACTATGTCAATTGAAAGTGAGTTTTTTTCATGATTTTTATATTTTGTTCTCTATAAGAAGTTCTTTAAAATAAAAATACTAATGTATTATTATTTTTTAAAGGAATTAAGATTATTAAAGGGCTGGAAGATCAGGTATGCACAGAAACTCAAAATGTTACCTTTAATGCGGAGCTGTCGCATCCTGGCATTGATGCAGTATGGATGCTTAAGAACAACCCCCTCAAAGCTGGTCCCAAGTACAAGATTGAAGCAAAGGACAAACACTACACATTGACTGTTAACAATGTAATGAAAGACGAGGAAGGAGAATACACATTTTCAGCTGGTGAGCAAACATCGACTGCAAAACTTACAGTATCAGGTAAGACTAATTCAAGCTATTTTTCTGTTTGGTAAAAAAAAAAATAAAAAAAAATAAAAGATTAACATCAAACATTCTGTATGAAAAAGTGGAAAGGTTCAGGTAACTATTCTATATTTGCTGCACCTACAAGCAACATTGGGTATATTCTTATGTGTTAACATTATTATCAGACTTTTTGTAATCAAACTTATTTCATACAGTATGCTTGTTATAATTATAAATTACATATCATTTTATATTGCATGTACATTAATTTTCCAGGCCAATTGGCTGTTGTTTGAAGTGTGTTAGTTCAATAACATCTAATATCATATTTTCAACTAAAGCTGATAATAAAAACTTGTCTCTGTAGATAATTATTATGTAATTAACTATTTACCCCTCTAGGTGGTGCCATTAGCAAACCACTCGAGGATGTCACTGTAGCTGAATCCCAGACTGCTGTTTTTGAATGTGAGGTGGCTAACCCCGATTCAGATGGCAAGTGGTTCAAGGATGGCAAACCAGTTGAGTTTAGTGATATTATAAGAAGTGAATCAGACGGAGCCAAAAGACGTCTCATTATTGAGATAAGCAAACCAGATGATATTGGTGAATACGCCTACCAGGTTGCAACCTCGAAGACATCAGCTAAACTAAAAATTGAAGGTATGGCACAGGAAAAGTTATTTATTTATTATAGTGCAGTCATATACAAAGGTATTTGTGTGGAATTAGAGGCAATATTAGGTATGAACAAGTAATTTACCTAAATTGCATTTTATTGTAAAAAAGACCACACTGGAGAACTTCTATTTTAAACAAAGTTAGTATTACTGTATATATAACTCATACTTTCTATTTATCAGCTGTCAAAATTAAGAAGACTCTAAAGAATCAGACTGTGACAGAAACTCAGGAAGCTGTTTTCAGTTTGGAGCTCACCCATCCCGATGTGAAAGGTTCTCAGTGGATTAAAAACGGGGTTGAACTTCAATCAAGTGACAAGTATGACATAAGCATTGTTGGCACTGTGCACACTCTGAAGATTAAAAACAGCACCACACAAGATGAGTCTGTCTATAGTTTTAAACTGGGAAAACTGGGAGCCAATGCCAGGCTACATGTAGAGAGTAAGTTATACATTACAAAATGAAACATATGAAGAAAGAATAGATTGTGGCACTTTGCTTTTTTTGTCTTTAACATTTCTTTCTTTGTTTCCCCTCTTTTAGCTATTAAGATTGTTAAGAAGCCAAAAGATGTCACTTCTTTAGTAGATGCAACAGTTTCCTTTGAACTGAGCCTGTCTCATGACAATGTGCCCGTTACATGGATGTTCAATAACGCAGAAGTTAAAGCAAGTGACAAATTTAAGATGATGTCAGAAAGGAAAGCCCATAAACTGATCATTCAAAACGTTACCCCTGAGGACGCTGGGGATTATACAGCCCTTGTGGGACATCTGGAATGCAAAGCAAGACTGTGTGTTGAAGGTAAGTTTATTTTCATATACCAATCTGTTTTCCTGTACCAATTACATGAAAAGTAGCAGGATAAAAGGGAGCTAAATGGAGTGATAATGTATTACTTGAACTGAAATTTGACATCGCAGCCTGCTTATGAATATTTTATTTCCCATTAAAAAATGTTTTACTGAATTGGGCTGTGGTGCATGTTTTTGCATTTTTGTCACTACATTTAAATATTCTTGTCTACCAAGTAGATTTGTGTTAAGTACACATAGCTAGACAGGGAGATATTTACCTTACCAGAAACATTTACAAAAATATTTTGTTTTCAGCTTTGCGCATCACTAAGACTATGAAGAACATTGAGATTCCCGAGACAAAGGTTGCAACCTTTGAGTGTGAAGTATCCCACTTTAATGTCCCTGCTCTGTGGCTGCAAAATGGAGTTGAGATTGAAATGAGTGAGAAATTCAGAATATCAGTTCAGGGCAAAGTTCATCAGCTGTTAATCATGAACACAAGCACTGAAGATTCTGCAGAGTACACTTTTATCTGTGGAAACGACAAGGTCTCCGCAACACTGACAGTGAATCGTAAGTCATTCAACCTAACCCGATGTATAACTCATTCATCTTTTTTAAACTGTTTCTGCAAAGATTCAAATCAAACCATTTTCTTTCCTTTTTCAGCAATCCTAATTACCTCAATGATGAAAGACCTCCATGCACAAGAGAAAGACACCATAACCTTTGAGGTCAATGTAAATTATGAAGGTATCACCTGCAAGTGGTTGAAGAATGGTGTTGAGATCAAATCAACAGACAGGTGCCAAATCAAGTCCAAACAACAGAACCACACACTCTCTATCCGCAACATTCACTTTGGGGATGCTGCAGAGTACACTTTTGTTGCAGGGTCATCTGTAACGTCTGCCACTTTATATGTGGAAGGTAAAAATATTAGTCGCTTTGTAACTGAAACTCATAATTTTATTATTTCTTAAAATGTTGGCTTACTGAATGGATTTGTTTTCATTCTTTCTTTTTTCTTTCTTTTCTTTAGCCCGTCTTATTGAATTTAGAAAACCAATTAAGGACATCAAAGTTGTTGAGAAGAAGAAAGCCACCTTTGAATGCGAGGTCTCAGAACCTAACGTTGTTGTACAGTGGATGAAAGGTGGCCAAGAACTTGTGCTCTCTGAAAGGTAATACTCACTTTCTTGATGAGCTTGACTTCCTCCTCTTCCCCCAACCCCTCTCCATCCATCCCTGTTGTTTTACTAGGGGACTTCAACATCCACCTTTTCAACCACATCCACTCTGCTGGATTTCTCCCCCTTCTCCACTCCTTTGCCTTCTGTCTCTCCTCGTCACCCCCCATTACTCAGTGGGCCGTCAACTGGACCTTGTCTTCACCTGGGACTGCTTGTTGTCCCTGCCCTCTCGGTCACTCCTCTCGACATCTCTGACCTTTACTTTATCTCCTTCTCTGATGCTCCCTTCCCTTCCTGCTCGCCAACCACCTCTGTCACCTTCCGTCAAAACCTCTGTTCCCACTCCCCCTCTGTCTTCTCCTCTGCTGCCCTCTCACACCTCCCCTTTGTCGACTCCTCCCAGCTCTCTGTAGACTCAGCTACCTCCACCCTATTCTCCTCCTTCACCTCCTGCCTCAACTCCCTTTGCCCTCTCACCTGTCGACCTGCCTGCCTCTCCCCACCCGAGCCCTGGCTCTCGTCCGTGCTCCACTTGGCTCATACCGAACTGGATCTATTTTGCTTGCTCCTCGCTTCCATCTCTTCTACACTCATCTCTGCAAAACACTCCTACTTCTGTTATTCAGTCCTCCACTAACAATCTTCGTAAACTTTTCTCTACCTTCTCCTCCCTCCTAGCCCCCCCCCACCTTCTTTCATCATGGCTGATGACTTTTCCTCCTTCTTCTTCTCCAAAATCTCAGACATCTGTAAACTCTTCACTACCTTGCCTCCTTCCCCACCCATACCTTGTCCTCTGCTCACTCCCTCCCCACCACGCTCTGCAACCCCTACTATTCTACCCTTCTTTTCCTCCTTCTCCCCCCTTTCGACTGGTGCCCCCCAAGGCTCAGTCCTGTTTTCTCTCTACAACCACTCCCTGGGTCACCTCGTCTCTTCCCACGGCTTCTCGTATCACTTCACTGCTCGCATCCAATTCAAAACTCTTGTACTCGCCTATCGCTGTCTTGACCATTCTGCTCCCTCCTATCTCCGGACTATCATTTCTTCCTACACCCCCACTCACCCTCTCTGCTCCTTCACCTATGGCAGACTAGCTGTACCCAACCCCCCCCCCCCCCCCGCTTCCCTGCTTCCAGAGCCTGCTCCTTCTCCACCCTTGCCCCTCAGTGGTGGAACGACACAACTGCGGTTATCAGGACTGCTCAGTTAAGAACATAAGAAGAACATAAGAAAGTTTACAAACGAGAGGAGGCCATTCAACTCGTTTGGTTGTTAGTAGCTTATTGATCCCAAAATCTCATCAGGCAGCTTCTTGAAGGATCCCAGGGTGTCAGCTTCAACAACATTACTGGGGAGTTGATTCCAGACCCTCACAATTCTCTGTGTAAAAAAGTGTCTCCTATTTTCTGTTCTGAATGCCCCTTTGTCTAATCTCCATTTGTGACCCCTGGTTCTTGTTTCTTTTTTCAGGCTGAAAAAGTCCCTTGGGTCGACACTGTCAATACCTTTTAGAATTTTGAATGCTTGAATTAGGTCGCCACGTAGTCTTCTTTGTTCAAGACTGAACAGATTCAATTCTTTTAGCCTGTCTGCATATGACATGCCTTTTAAGCCCGGAATAATTCTGGTCGCTCTTCTTTGCACTCTTTCTAGAGCAGCAATATCTTTTTTATAGTGAGGTGACCAGAACTGCACACAATATTCAAGATGAGGTCTTACTAGTGCATTGTACAGTTTTAACATTACTTCCCTTGATTTAAATTCAACACTTTTCACAATGTATCCGAGCATCTTGTTAGCCTTTTTTATAGCTTCCCCACATTGTCTAGATGAAGACATTTCTGAGTCAACAAAAACTCCTAGGTCTTTTTCATAGATTCCTTCTCCAATTTCAGTATCTCCCATATGATATTTATAATGTACATTTTTATTTCCTGCGTGCAGTACCTTACATTTTTCTCTATTAAATGTCATTTGCCATGTGTCTGCCCAGTTCTGAATCTTGTCTAGATCATTTTGAATGACCTTTGCTGCTGCAACAGTGTTTGCCACTCCTCCTACTTTTGTGTCGTCTGCAAATTTAACAAGTTTGCTTACTATACCAGAATCTAAATCATTAATGTAGATTAGGAATAGCAGAGGACCTAATACTGATCCCTGTGGTACACCACTGGTTACCACACTCCATTCTGAGGTTTTTCCTCTAATCAGTACTTTCTGTTTTCTACATGTTAACCACTCCCTAATCCATGTACATGTGTTTCCTTGAATCCCAACTGCGTTCAGTTTGAGAATTAATCTTTTGTGCGGGACTTTGTCAAAAGCTTTCTGGAAATCTAAATAAACCATGTCATATGCTTTGCAATTATCCATTATCGATGTTGCATCCTCAAAAAAATCAAGCAAGTTAGTTAGACACGATCTCTCTTTCCTAAAACCATGTTGACTGTCTCCCAGGACCCTGTTACCATATAGGTAATTTTCCATTTTGGATCTTATTATAGTTTCCATAAGTTTGCATATAATAGAAGTCAGGCTTACTGGTCTGTAGTTACCTGGTACCACCAAGGTACCACCCCTGTGTCAAGAGACTGCTGCATGATCTTGGTTAGCGGTTTGTAAATTACTTCTTTCATTTCTTTGAGTACTACTGGGAGGATCTCATCCGGCCCAGGGGATTTGTTTATTTTAAGAGCTCCTAGTCCCTTTAGCACTTCTGCCTCAGTTATGCTAAAGTTATTTAAAACTGGATAGGAACTGGATGACATGTGGGGCATGTTGTCAGTATCTTCCTTTGTAAAAACTTGTGAAAAGTAATCATTTAATATATTTGCTATTTTTTTTTCTTCATCTACGATTTTGCCATTTGTATCTCTTAAACATTTAATCTCCTCTTTGAATGTTCGCTTGCTGTTGTAATATTGGAAAAACATTTTGGAATTGGTTTTAGCTCCCTTAGCAATGTTCATTTCTATTTCTCTCTTGGCCTTTCTAACTTCCTTTTTGACTTGCGTTTGCAGTTCTGTGTACTCTTTCTGCGTACTTTCTTTTTGGTCCTTTTTTAATGCTCTGTAAAGTGCCTTTTTTCGCTGAATATAATATATATATATATATATATATATATATATATATATATATATATATATATATATATATATATATATATAGTGCCTATAGAAATTCTACACCCCCTTGAATCTTGTTCACATTTTAGTTCCTGACCACCGTCCGGTGCCTCCTCAAGTCATACCTGTTCAAGACATAGCTGTTCGTCTGTAAACACTATAACTCTCGACCATGCTAGACTATATGGCACCCACTTGTACCAGTACTTGCATCAGATTGTACTTGCACTGAACTGCTCCATACCTTGCTGCATTCAACTACTGCTCCTACTTATAACTACTTACTATGTCTTCTATTTGATTATACTTTTATAGGTATCTGTACTTACTACATGTTATCGTACTTACTATATGTTCTTACTGGATTTTACTCATATAAGCAAATCGTTACTGTAAGGTTTAACTGCACTTAGTCGAATTCGCTCTTATAGTTACTGTATGTTTAATTTTGCTCTTACATTAATTGATTTTATTGTACTTTCATATCTGCTCTCATCTGTATGATATTCTGTAATGTGATGTTTTATAATGTGATGCTATGTACTGTGATAACTTGTAACAATTGTAAGTCGCCCTGGATAAGGGTGTCTTCTAATAAATAAATAAATAAATAATAAATAAATATATATAATATATATATATATCTATATATATATATATATATATATATATATATATATATAATTATTCAGATATAATATAAATGGATAAAGAAATATGGGTTGCCTATGGTAAATGTCAAAGTACTGTATTTCAGTCTAATACAATCCTAAATTTGCTTTAACATTTTTTCTGCAGGTTTAGAGTTTCAACAGAGAAATTTATACATCGTCTAATGATTTCCACTGTGCACATGTCTGATGCTGGGGAATACTCAGTTGTAGCAGGAGGGAATATGTCCACTGCACATCTTACAGTAGAAGGTCGTGACATTAAGATATCTGAGCCTGCTGAAAAAGACATCACAGTAAGATTATTTCACTTTTTCACCTAATGGAATGGAAAATAACCACAATCTTTGCAGGTGCAATAGTATTGAATATAAAAATTCAATATTTTTTTTTCTCATTCTTTTTGGTAATAGGTTTTTGAACGACAGAGAGCTGTAGTTGAATTTGAAGTGAATGAGGATGATGCAGAGGCTTGTTGGCTCAAGGATGGAGTGGAAATTAACTTCCAGGTTCAGGAAAGGTTCAAATATGTTGTCATTCGAAAAACTCATCGTATAACTATCACAGAAACCATACACAGTGATGCTGGTGAATACACCTTTGTGGCAGGAAAAAACAGAAGTGTGGTGACACTTCATGTTAACGGTGAGTATGTAAAGGAAAAAAAAAAAAAAAATCTTATTTGTCAAAGCTGTACAGTCTTAATAGATTTTATTTTCTATTTCCAGGTTATTGTTTTTTTTATTTAATGACAACACTGACATCATTGAGTGTTGTGCATGTGTGTGTGTGTGTGTGTGTGTGTGTGTGTGTGTGTGTGTGTGTGTATATATATATATATATATATATATATATATATATATATATATATATATATATATATATATAGTGCCTATAGAAATTCTACACCCCCTTGAACTTTGTTCACATTTTATTGTGTCAGTGCCTCAGAGTTTAGTGCATTTAAATGAGGATTTTTTTCCACTTATCTACACACCATACTCCACACTCTTAAGGGGAACAAAGTTTTTATTGAGAAAAAATATATATATATTAAAAATACAAAACTGAAAGATCATAATTGGATAAGTCTCCACCCCCTTGAGTTAATACTTGATGGAGTCACCTTTGGCAGCAATTACCACTGTAAGTCTATTTGGATAGGTCTCTATCAACTTTGCACACCTAGATTTGGCAATATTTGACCATTCTTTACAAAAAACTGTTCAAGCTCTGTCAAGTTCCTTGGGGAACGTTGATGGACAGCAAACTTCAAATCATGCCACAAATTTTCGATTGGATTTAGGTTGAGGCTCTGACTGGGCCACTCAAGGACATTTACCTTTTTGTTCCTTTGCCATTCTAGTGTAACTTTGACTGTGAGCTTTGGGTCGTTGTCATGCTGAAAGGTGAACTTCCGTCCCAGTTTCAGCTTTCTTGCAGAGGGCAGCAGGTTTTCCTCAAGGACTTCTCTGTACTTTGCTCCATTAATTTTCCCTTCTATCCTGACAAGTACCCCAGTCCCTGCCGATGAGAAACATCCCCATAATATGATGCTGCCACCACCATGCTTCACAGTAGGGATGGTGTTCTTTGGGTGATGCGCCAAACATAACGCTTTGCATTTAGGCCAGAAAGTTCCATTTTAGTTTTGTCAGACCACAAAACTTTTTGCCACATGGTTACATAATCTCCTGAGTGTTTTGCATACTTCAAACAGGATTCAAGGTGGGCTTTCTTGAGTAATGGCTTCCTTCTTGCCACCCTACCATACAGGCCAGATTTGTGGAGTGCTTGGGATATTATTGTCACATGCACACTTTCACTAGTCTTGGCCATAAAATCCCGTAGCTCTTGCAAAGTTGCCATTGGCCTCTTGGTAGCCTCTCTGATTAGTCTCCTTCTTGCTCGATCTAGGCAGGGCCTTGGTGGTACCGTACACCTTTCACTTCTTATTAATCGTCTTGGCCATGTTCCAAGAGATATTCAAGGCCTTTTGATAATTTTTTTATACCCATCCCCTGATCTGTACCTTTCAACAACTTTGTCCAAGAGTTCTTTGAAAGCACCTTGGTGCTCATGGTTGAGTCTTTGCATTGAAATTCACTACCCAGCAGAGGGAACCTACAGGAACTGCTGAATTTATCCTGAAATTATGTGAATCACTACAATTTAACACAGGTGGAGGCCACTTAACTTGGTGTGTGATTTTGAAGGCGATTGGTTACACCTGAGCTAATTTAGGATTGCTATTACAAGCGGGTGGACACTTATCCAACCAAGATATTTCAGTTTTTATTTTTAATTAATTTTCTACAAAATTTTAGAATATTTTTTTTCACTTGGAAGTTGTGGGGTAAGATGTATAGATAAATGGAAAAAAAATAATGCATTTTAATTCCAGGCTATAAGGCAACAAAAGGTGAAAATGTAGACTTTCTATAGGCTGTGTGTGTATATATAGTGCCTATAGAAATAGTGTGTGTGTGTGCGTGCCTGTGTATGTCAGCAATTTTTATTTTTGTGTTCGTGATGGTTGAATGCATGGTTTAGAACATATGAAGGAAAATGTGTCTAACTCCTAGAATGAATACACTCTCAAACTAGACAGTAACATGAGGGGCATTTCTTAATTGCCTTGTTTAATGAATATGCAGTAAATCAACTTTCTAAGGGATTGTTTGCTTTATATTTTAGTTCCTGAGATGCCACAGATTGTGCAAGAGCTGAAACCCTTAACAATCGACTGTGGTAAACCTGCACGCTTCTGTGCCATGGTGCGTGGCAAACCTGAGCCCCAGGTTTCCTGGTATAAGAATGACCAGAAGCTCTCTGCAGGCTTCAAATGCAAATTCCTACATGACGGAGAAGAGTATACTCTTCTGCTGATTGAAGTTTGCCCTGAAGATGCGGCCACATACACTTGTGAAGCCAAAAACGATTATGGTGTTGCAACTACCTCAGCATCGCTCAATGTTGAAGGTAAATATCTGTCTTTTATTTTATTTATCTGTCAGGCTGTCTCTGCACTGTGCTTTTTGTATTGTAATGTGTTCAAGTAAACAAGACAATTAATTGTGCTTTTTTTTCTTTATTTTCAGTTGCAGAGGTTGTTTCCCCCGAGGAAATGGCTACTCCTGCCATAGCTGCAACTCAAGATGCCTCAACTACTGAAGTGCAATCTGAAGGTATGTTTTCAATACAAGTGTCTTACGGAAATGAGGAAAGGGGTTCACTGTTCTTGTTACTTTTAATGTAACATGTGTCTGTTTTAGATACTGTTAAAACTGGATGTTGCTTACTTTTTACCTACAGCATACAAATATTTCAGAAATAATAAAAAATGTGACTATTTGAAAGAATTTAAGTAAGCAGTGAGATATCGGAGACTAAAATACATAATGACTGCACAAATAACAACTGTCTTAGTGCGTGGGTATGTTTTGTTTATTCAGCTTTTGCTTCTATGTAATATACATAGAAGTTAATGCTCAGTTAGAGCAGTGGATGTACCACTATTCCTTAAAAGACATGACAGCGATATTATCATAGATGATTGAGAGTTGTATTTTCAAAATTGATTGGCTAACATAAATAAGTGATCTTGGGAACGAAAGTTCAAATTTTTGGGAACTAAAGGATTACATATTCAATAGATGATGATGATGATGATGATGATGATGATGATTATTATTATTATTATTATTATAAAAATATGTTTGATGCCATGCAATTGAATAGTGGCATACTTCTTTTCAGGACTTAAAAAAGTAGAAGAATTTACATCCAACACTCAATGGCATGTTTCTACAAGTGTTGCAAGTGTTAAGAAGGAACCCCTTGGCCAAAGGCCTACTTTCATTCAGCCTATTGCGAGCTGCATGGTGTCACATGGGGAAGTGGCCAGATTTTATGCACATGTCTCTGGCATGCCGAAACCGGAAATCCGTTGGTTTCACAATCAACGATTAATACAGCCAACCAAAAATGTGGTGTTTCATTTCGATGAAATAACAAATACAGCCACACTCATTATTGTTGATGCTTACACTGAGCATGCTGGACAGTACTCTTGCAAGGCATGCAATAGTGCTGGAGAAGCAACTTGCACAGCTACACTTGAAGTGTCTGCAGAAGGTAAAATCAATTTATTGTTTGACGGAAAGTAGTTTTTCATGTCTCACAAGTAATTCACCAATATTAATTCTCTGGATTTTTTGGCGTAATGTCTTGTCGTCATGAAGTGCTGTGCTAAATAAATGCCATTGTTAACCCTAAAACATCACTGGAAAAAAAAACACATTATATTTTTCACAAATTTTCACAGTTTAACATCACTTAACATCTCAAAAAAATTTGTTTTTTTAGTTCTTAATTCTGTAAAAAAAATAACTGTCTTATTTATTGTAAGCGTGTGGTTTAAGGGTTAATGTCATCATTTCTGTGCACTGTTTCGTTCTTCATCGTCATACTCTTCATGGTTCTGTCAAGAAGATGCTCAGCGTCGTGCCATGAAAAATATATCTTCGTCCACCATTCATTCTTCACTCATATCACAGATCATGCATTGCAACTTTATCTGTTGACTCATCCATTTGACATGTATAGTGCAACCTTAGCAACTTGAGCTCTTGTCTTTACCTGCTGAGCAATGCTTAATTTCCTGTCTTTTACTACTCATATAGTGAAAACCATAGATAGGCAAAGCATATCAAGTACTGGAAAAGCCATAAAGGAAATAGTCACCTCTCAGACCATATCAGAGGCTCATGTTGAATCTCCAATGATCTCAAAGCAAACTGAAACTTATTCAGAGGAATTCAGATCTGTGGAGGAGCCCTCCTATGAATACAGTTGTCAAGTCTTTGAAAGTGCTTCTGAAAGGTCCACTGTGAAGAAGACTACATCTGTGAAAAAGTTGGAGGCCCAACAAGAAATTTCTTTTGTGAAACACTCAGAGACCATTGCCCTTAAGGGTCCTAAAGTGCTCCAAAAACTCTGTAATGTTAGACTGACTACAGGCACGGTGGCCCAGTTCATCTGCTCATTTGATGGTCAACCTTATGCTGAGATAGATTGGGATCATAGCGGCAAGACACTGACGGAATCTGAGAGAGTGAAATGCTCTCAAAGTGGAGGTGTTCTGTCTCTTTCAATCCTAAATGTCCAGTTGGGTGACCAGGGCCATTACAGATGTGCAGTAAAAAATAAATCTGGGGAAGCTAGAACGTCTGCACAGCTTACAGTGGAAGGTGGTTGAGTTTTTTGCTACCGCATTGAATTATTTCATATCATCCTGTTTTATTGTGTCATGCTTTCAGCTTTTAATTCTTAGCACAGTTTTAACTAAATAATTTATAGTACTATTTTTTTTTTTAATATGTAATGTTTTAATATAAACTTAGAGCTTTAAACATCAGCTTTAACAGTATTTTCATACATCCACTGACACTCTAATATATCATAATATTGACAGCTAAAATAGCATCTAAAACATAATAGCTTTTAATCTATAATAATTTTCCTAACTTTATTCTTACCCAGCTAAAGAAGCAAATCCTAAAGCAAAAAACAAAATTTCCTCTGATTCAGACACTAAAAGTTCTAAAACTGACAGAGACCCCCATGTAATTCCCACTGACCAAGGACAACATAAGTTCTCCGAGAAATCTTCAAGACCTCCACCACCGTCAACCCAAAGACCAAGAGGAACACAAAGGCAGAGAAGCAGAGACTACTATCCAGATGTTGTACCCTTTGAGGAGTTGCCAGAAACTGGTGCCACCATTCCAGAATTCCTACAAAAACTGGCTCCAGAAACTTTTGTTAAAAAAGGAGATGATGTTTCGCTCTTTTGTGTTATTAAGGGGGTACCTGCCCCTTGCGTGATTTGGCTTTATAATCAGTTGATTGTTGAAGAGTCTGCATTATGTTACTTGAAACATGATGGCTCTCTGTGCAGTTTAAATTTAAAGAAAGTTGACCCCAGTCAAGCTGGCACATTCACATGCAAAGTAGTCAATTCGGCAGGAGAAGCTTCGTGCAGCACACATCTCAGGGTGACAGGTTGGCAACCGCATGTTTTGGTCCTTCTGAATGTGAATTCATCATTCATTTCACATTTGCATCCCAGGTCTAAATTCTCATCGGATTCATTTTTGGATGAAAAAACCTTTTACCGTACAGTATTTAAGGCATGATAAGACATGTTCCAGAAGTACACCAAAGGTTGCAGAAGACCTCTGGATTAACATAAATGATCTTAAAAAATAAATATCCATATGCACAAATATAACTGTACATATTTTTTGTTTGAAACAAGCTGATAAGTTTGGAGCATGTACCTTTTTATCTCATTTATAAATTATTTTGAAAAGATACATGCAAAATGGGACATCACATTCACTGTGGTATAAGAAATAAAACATTATTACAGAATGAATACTTTACAGACTTTTCTGCTTTTATTCACAGACATAAAGAAAGTAATTCAAGAGGAGATTGAACGTAAAATTGAGTTGGAAGTAAAAGGTAAGATACATTTTTATAATTAGTCCAAAATGTTGTGGGATATATACCAGCAGTACAAGCTGCATGTATACAACTTCATTCGTTCTTTTAGGAGAAGCCTTGTTTTATATCTTAAATGTTTTCTTTTTGTACTGATTTTTATTTCAGATCTATTATTATTTACATTTCTATCATAGTTTTTGTTTGACTAATATGTGTTGCTTGCTTTGGAGCAGTTTTGGAATAGTTTGGATCTTGCATCAGTACATGCCTACATTAGAGCATGACATATTGAACAACTTATTTATATTTTATATTTTTTCAGATTTAAAGGTTCGGTATGTGTTTCTTTTAAAGTTTCCGACTTCTAGGAAATGCATCTTTAAAAGATATTGGACTAGCCAAATCTTTTTATTGCTTATTTTCCATGCATCTGGTATGCATTCTTCTTGCACACATATGTCTAAGACTGGCTTGCAGATAGTGGTATGTGGTTAATGTTGCTTGCTTTTTACATAACACTGTGAAATCTAGCAACTATATTAGTTCGAATAAACGCCTTCTCATACAATTTTAGTGTTTCTCATGATCATTTTTGTGATTGTCTTTGATACTCCATTGGCAATTGATTTGTTTCTTTCACTCAAATACCTGAACAATTTACCGTCTAATCAAAAGGATCAGAAAGGGCGTTTATTCAGCTGTCTGCAAGTCAGGTAAGAGTATTTTACCAAACAGACACTCCAAAAGCAGAGGAGAAAATTCCCAAAACACATTTTATTTTGAGAAAATTTATGCTTTTTTATGAAGAAGTTTCCACAGTTTGAAGAAGGAACAAAACAGCGAGCGATACTCGTGTCAGAATCTTTAAAAAAAGAACCAGGTCTTGCGTTTATTCGAACAAATATGGTGAGTGAATTTTTATTTATGGTCTTGTGATCTCTTGCATGCATTTAATTTTTCATTAATATTCCATTTCAAATATTTTTTCCATTTTTCATTAAATTAAATTTTTCTTATTTAATAAAAAATGAATTAAACCACTTTTTCTTCTTTCTAGAATTATTCTTCAGCGGTGGGACAGAATATTTGGAAAACAGAAGAGGTGCTTTTTCAGACACTGAAGACTATTTAGATCATGGATTGGTTTCTGCAAATCGTTGTTCAAGTAGAACATCTTCCATAAGTTCGTGGTCTGAGAGCATTAGGCCTTCTTTTACTAAAAAGCTGAAATTCAGATCTGTCATGGAGGGAGAGCCAGTAGCTTTCCGATGTAAGCTGATTGCCTGCCCACCCCCCAAAATCTCATGGTTTCATAACAACAGGCCAATTCCTAGAGAGACTCGTCGGGTAATTAAAACTGAAAGTACTATGCACATTCATAATTCAACTTTAGAAATTGAGAATGTGCAGGATAAAGATTCCGGGAGTTACAGGGTGTTTGCTATTAACAGTGAAGGTTCAGCAGAATCAACTGCTTCATTGCTGGTATCATTGGCTGAGGAACAAAATGTAAACTATTTAAGTTTTGTTAGACGGTCAGAGAAAACTCATGAAAGTATAGATTCTATGGTTGAGAAAAGGAGGGAGGCGAAGCTAAGGATAGACCTTAGATGTGTGGGATCTCCTTTTGATAAGAAATATACCATGAAAGGACCTTTGAGAGAACCATCTCCAAAACAGGGTCTGATGCGTACTATGTATTTTAGAACTTCATCTCCATCCAAAAAGCAGGACCTTCTGTTATGCGATACCGCATCAGATCGAGGCTCTCCTCATTTGTCAGAGAGGCTCAGTGACACTGAAAGTCTTCTTGAAGAAGATGTAAAAGTGAAGCTACATCTTTTACGGAGAGCTGTCAGAGAGAAGAGACTTTCTCTTTCTTCACGATCATCATCTGAATTTGATCTTGAATCTGTTGGGAGTGAATCAAGTTACACAGACTATATGGGGCGACTAAGAATCAAGCTTTCCTCTGTGTCTGATGTACACGGAAAAACAACAGATCAGGCTGAATCAAGTGTTAGTAAGAATTCCTCTGACTTTCAGATTAGGAAGGAAAGAATCTTAGGCCTTGGTATGCAAGAAGTAGAAACAGAAGCACCACATGAGGTAACTTCATTTCAAGAATCATCTAGATCAGAAACAATCAAGACCCTAAAAGAGCAATTTCTAAGTGAAGGATTCCCAGATAATAATGATGAAGAATTGAAAACTGAACTTGAGATGGATCATGAGATGGAAACTGTAAGTAAGAAGTATGGTGATAGCACATTACAGACAGAGAAGTCTTTGATCCAGTTGCCACTTAACTATCAGCAAGACATACCAGAAGACCAGAAAGATGATGAAATGGTATTTGATTTGACTGAGACTGAAGAAATGGCAGACATGGCACAGCAATATGAAGAGACAGTTTTAGGGATGGAGGATGATTTAACTGAAGAAAAGTTCATTACAACTGAGCTAACACAGGTTGACAGAGCTGAATATGTATTGCATGCAAAAGAAAGTGAAACATCGATTGAGCTAGCCATGACAAAACCAGAAAAGGAAGTCAACTATTTTATGAAAAAGTGGCAACCACGCCCTCCATTATTTGATAAAGAAATAGTGTCATTAGAAGCTGCCAAAGAAGAAGTATGCACATTTGAGTGTCTATTCCAAGGACATCCTCAGCCAACAGTTACTTGGTATAAAGATGATAGACCTATACCACGAAACCAAGATTATGAGATACATACAACAGATGCCAAATCTACCCTGACTATTTTGTATACTAGCAACGAACATCAAGGGGTGTATACTTGTGTAATATTTAACCAGTATGGAACAGCTACGACTTCAGCTTCTCTAAAGATTAAAGAAAAGGGTTTGATAAACAAAGAAACAGTTACCACCTGTGAGGTTCAAGTAACTGAGGCAGCAGAGATGACTGAAGAGCAACTTGATAGAATGATAGAAGAAGAACTAGAGTCCTACATAGACCCAGGTGAAGATTTCAGATCAACTTTGCAGATCCCCCAAGCAGTCTTGCCAAGAGCACGACATTCAGACTCATCTCTCCTTTCAGGTTCGGTTGAGATTATGATAACTGCACCTACACCAGTTCCCGAGCAAGATGATGAGATGAAAGAATCATTTGAACCAATTGAGAGAATCTCAGATGGCTCACCCCAAGATAAACTTGCACAAACAACCAAGCATAAATTTACATTTTCTTTTGATGTTGCTTCTGAACCCCCACAGGTAATACAAGAAATGAGGAGCACAAGTTGTGTAGAAGGAGCAACAGTAATGTTTGAATGTCTTATATCTGGAGACCCAGAACCAACAACAACGTGGATTCACAACAACAGATGCTTAAGTAGCAACAACAGCAAATACAGATTTGAACAAGAAGGAGGAATGTATAGATTATATATTAGTAATGTCTCCCATTTGGATTCAGGCAACTACAGGTGTATTGCTAAGAACAAAACTGGAGAGGTGGAAAGTGCATCTAATCTTAATGTTGAACCGACAAAGCACAGTTTTACTTATCCTAGGGATAATGCAACAGACATTAGTGAACATCAAACAAATAAAACAGAACGTTCTTTTGACACAACAAACTTACCAAAATATATGGTCCATATACAGGACAAGTCACATGTAGAAGAAAAGGGAAATGATTTACAGGAATTTGTATCAATGTCACATTCAAGAAACCGGAGAATAACCAATGAAAAAACTGAAGAAAATATAATCTCAGACTACAGAAACCCTCTTGAACCTCTTGGCATCAAGAAACATTCTGAGAGAAATAGTGTTCCAATTTCTGAAATCAGAAAATATAGAAATATAGGAAGGGAACAAGATGAATCAAGAGAACAATCTCATTGTCTACCAGAAGAACTGTCTCACCGCAGAATTCCACTGCGTTCAAAGGAAGTGGACTCAGCCAATGTGACAGAAATAACTGGATGTGGTTTGGCATCATCGGGTGCGGTAACCAAAGTTTCAAAAATAAAAAGTATGTTTGAAGCTCCAACTGAGCCTAAGATAAAGTCTAATTTAAGGGAAAGAATTCAAGAATGCCCTGAATTGTATTTTCCAGAAGAGCTTGTTCCTAGTAGGTCAATCTACAATGTAAGAGAAGTAGGTGATGCTGATAAGACAGAATCTGCTGTTTCTGATTATCAAGAAGAGTCTGTTTCACGTAGGTATATGCAATATGTAAGGGAAGGAGTTCCAATAGAAACAAAGGACACTAGTTTATCAGATCTGCCAACAGAGTCTGTTCCACTTGGCTCCATCTTCCCTTTCGGTGACTCCGCCACAGCCGGTGTAAGGAAAAGGGTTACACCGAGCATTCCAATACATTCTGTTCCACGTAGATCAATCCAACAGTTTAGAGAAACTTTTCCAGTTGATAAAAAGGAAAAACACATGTCAGAATTTCCAGGAGAGCTTGAGCAACGTAGCTTTATCCATCAACATAGTCACACAGTTCCAATGAACATTAAAGAAACAGTTGCATCAAATCTTCCATTCGAGCCTGTTCCACATGTTCATCAGCATAAGCAATGGGTTCCAAGTGATGCATTAAATATTTCAAAGGGGCCTGCTCCACTAAGCTTTGTACACCAGCTAAGGGAAACTGGACCCATTGATACACCGGACACCCCAGAGAGTCATTTTATTTCACTTGCCAGTTTGAGTGAAGTTGAAACCACTGGAAAGGAAAACACAGAAGAATATAATGTGCCCAAACTAGTAAAACCTGAGGCAATAATGCCGATTTGGTGTAAAAAACAAACTGCATCAGAAAATGTTACCAAAACTCCTACAAGACATTTTGTGGGTCTCTCAGATGAAGGTGGATATGAAGGAGGAAGAGTACAAAATAAAACTGGAATACCTGAAAGTAAGTCTAGTCCACTAGATAGTTCCCATGCGCACAGTGTTGTACATCATCATAACACCATTTCTACCCTTGGTAAAAGGATGGAGGATGAGCATCAACCTCCAGCCAGTTCAACAGTTTTGGAAGTTAAACCTGAATCTTCTGTTTTTTCCAGTGTCTATTCAACTGAGTGTCCACTTGGGGAAACAATAATGCCAGAGCAAAATGTAATGTCAACAGATGCAGTATCAAAGACACCAGAAAAAGAAAATTCGTTTTCCTTAAGTCAATACCTTCTTTCACATAGTGTCGGGACAGGTCAGTTTTCAAGTACACAGGAAGGTAGAGAGTTAGAACGGCAGGGGCCCAGCAGAAGCACTGAATTTGCAAAGTATGTGAAGGAGAATGCTGCAGAAGGAGTTAAGTTTCAAGGATGGGAAAGTGAAACAGTAGAAGACTCTAAATTACATGGAGCTGTTTCTGCAAAGATGTCAATACCAATACTTGACGCATCACAAAAAAGTGATGAAACTACTTTTTCCCTAACAGACTATCTTATGTCAGCAGGGCACCAGATGAGTCCTGTACAGATGCAGGAAAATGTAGAGGGAACTGTTAAGCAAGAGGCTGGGATAAGTTCACTTGAAGTTGAAGAGGTAACATTTAGTGCTGTCTATGACTACTATAACCAGCAGCCTGAATGGGGACGTTCCCTGTCTCCAGAATCTGAAATGTCAATTGAAATTAGCAGTACGTGCAGTGATGAAATTGCAGAGCTTGAACGATTTTACACTCCACCTTCGTCAGCGGACAATTTTCAATCTAAAAAGTCACCTGAATCTTTCCATACACCTTGTGGAACTCCTGAGGGGTATGTAACACCTCCCCAATACCTGTTCTCACCTGCTGAGAGTAAAAAAATCTCTTCTGGTGTCATGCTTGACAGGCTGTTTTCCCCACCAAAGATATTCCGATCACCAGAAGATGAAGGAATTGAAACAACGCCGCTCACATTTAGCTTGGAAGAAAGCTCAGTTACAGAAGGACGTAGTTCAGGAGCATTTGGATCACCTCAGGAAATGGAGCCCAAAATTCAGGGCATTCCACCAGCTTTCATTAAACCATTATCAAGGAAAAGGGTTTGTGAAATGGGCATGCTATCATTTTTTGCTGAGGTGACTGGAATTCCTACTCCAGAGGTAAAATGGTATAAAAGTAAAATTCTGTTAAATACAGACCAGAGGGTGAAAATGGAAAGAGAAGGTGATGTGTGTATTTTGCAAATCCAAAATATATGCAAGGCTGATGAAGGAGAGTATATTTGTGAAGCAGTTAACACTATAGGGGAAGCAAAAAGTCTAGGCCAGGTGGAGGTTATATCGCAGGATACAAGATTGATGCCAATGCCCCCTGCAGTAACTCATCAACATGTGATAGAGTTTGATGTAGAAGATGATACAACATCAAGATCTCCTTCTCCCCAAGAAATTTTATTGGAAGTAGAACTGGATGAGAATGACGTAAAGGAATTTGAGAAGCAGGTCAAAATAATCACAATCCCAGAATTTACCCCTGACAACAAAAATATGATCATCTCTCTTGATGTTCTTCCAAGTCTTTTTGAGGAAAACAGCATAGACTTTGTAACACAAGAAAGTGAAGACCTGCAAATTGCCTTTGAGGTGACAGAAATGCCCCCTCGGTTTATCAACCCAATATTTGATGTAGAGACCGCAGAAAATACTGATGTTGTCTTTGAGTGCTCAGTGACAGGAATTCCTCCTCCTAGTGTGACATGGTTCAAAGATACTGTTCGTATCCCACAAGATGGTAGGAAATATGTTTATTCATCAGAGAATGACAATCATATTCTTAGGATTTATAATGTATGCAATTATGATAATGGCATCTACACATGCAAAGCAGTAAATCAAGTCGGAGAAACAACATGTAAAGCGTCTCTTGTTGTATTTAACTCTGAATTGTTTTTTGCAAAGGGAAGAGGGAGAGAAGTAACTGCAATATCATTAGGGAGTGCCAGATACCAGCCTCAGAAGTTTGATTTGATTATGGGCAGTTCAGTGGTGCAAACAAATCAGACCTCAGAAATAGAACTGGAGTTTGAGTTTGAACATGAAACTGATAATTCCCAAAAAGCTGTAAGGCTTGTAGCCATGACTGACAATGAACATGAGGAGCAGGGGGAGAAATGTGTCAATATTAATTTTGATGTGTTTGCTGAACCTTCCAGGGAAGACATGATTGAGTTTAAAGCTAAAGAATCGGACGCTTGTAGCTTTCAGTTTCAGGTCACAGAAACACCACCAAAATGTTTATTTCCCCTGACAAACCTAACTGCAGCTGTAGGGACTTCACTGGTGCTTCAGTGTTTAATGAGTGGTACCCCAAAGCCTAGTGCTGAGTGGTACAAGGATGGTAAATTAATTAAAAAAGGCAGGTATATTATTGAAGAAAAAAAGTCTGGCAGCTTTAACTTGATAATTAGAAATGTTACCAAAAGTGACGCTGGTGAGTTTAAATGTATAGTTTCAAACAGAGCAGGGTCTACTGAAACAGTTGGCTTGTTGAAAGTTTTTTAAACAGTTTTAAACCCTGTATTGGTGTATCATATCGCTTCACTAAAATCAAACATGAGCATGCCATAGAAACATATAGCAATGTTGAAAAGAAAATGCATTACTGCACTTTTTATTTGGCAACTTTTGCTTAAACCGTAAAGCTGGTTCTGTATCCCTGGAATTGCCAGTACTTGCAGTTATTACATTTAGCCAAACAGTTCCAGTGTTAATTTGCTTAAATGAAACATACAGTAGTACATTAACCTGAGATTGAATGTTAACAGTTTATTTTCATCAGTGTCATTTTGCAAACAATTGTATGTGATCTTATCTTCTTTATACTGTTCTTGTAAATGGATAAATGGTGACATGAAATAACATGTAGATCTAAAGAAAGACTGTTTATTGTGCCTCACTACTAAATGCATGTGTAATAATTCCTTTTATATAATTGTGTGCAACTGTCTCAATCCTAAGTGTAAGTTACTATACAGATTATGATTTATTGATTTATTTTGTTGTGATTTTAGTGTGATATGGACACATTTTTGGGAGTAAACACATATATTTTGTAGTTGCTAATAATAATAATAATAATAATAATAATAATAATAATAATAATAATAATAATAGTAATGCAGTCAGTAATTAGAGTCTTTTTAGTGCTATACAGGTCTATTATACTGACTTTCTTTTATGAATTCAGCCATTTCATATTTTCTAAATAATGTAGAAAATTCAAAGTAAAGGTGAAACGTGTAGGTGTAAAGTACCTAGTATGGTAAAACTAATTTGATCACAGCCTTTATCCATTCCCTGTACAGGTATAAAGGATATACTGATTTGCTTATAGTAATATTCTGCTGCTGTATAGTCTACTATTTGACTTAAATCTGTTTAGTTATTTAAAATGCTTTTTCTAAACTGCAGTTGGTAATTAACCCAGTCAGTCAAATCATTTATATACTGTAAGCTTTTCAGTTTAAATTATTCTTTTTTAATAACATTTAATTTGGATCTTTGTCTGGAAGGTACACGTTACAATATATAACAAAAGTCATGATACAGCATGCTTGAGTTATCCAAGTATTTACACTGTTTTGGTTTTTTTTTTGTGAAAAAAATAACATAATTTTAATGTTACAAAACTAGTAATAAACAACTTAGGCACTCTTCTGAATCCTCAAACATAAGTGCCGAGTTAGCATAACAGGTTTAATTTACATTTACAAAAAAATAAAATGTGCAAACTAAATTTTGATGTAGCAATCATAATACATTGGTCCAATGTGACTGAATCTGGAAAAGAAATGAAGGCATAAAACAACTTTAAAAAATGTGATAGTTAATATGATTATA
The DNA here is from genome assembly GCF_017654505.1 of Polyodon spathula. Taxonomy (NCBI): domain Eukaryota; kingdom Metazoa; phylum Chordata; class Actinopteri; order Acipenseriformes; family Polyodontidae; genus Polyodon; species Polyodon spathula. The sequence goes on from NC_054544.1 coordinate 15,403,136, forward strand.
TTTGTACACATTTGTTTGCTCTTATAGTTTATCTGCTGTATTTGATTTGTCATTTACAAGGCTGTATAATTAAATAAAGATCGAAGAAGAAAATTACAGCTTTGAATTTGTCTTTTTTTAATTCTAAAACCATCTTTTTTTGTAGAATGTTTTATAAGTTGGAGATGCTTCATTGCATACTTTCAGATGTTCACTGTATACCTCCATTAGTATATTAAAAGGCAAAATATGAATGTATTTAGTAAACCTTTGACTTTATTATTTTCTGTACAGAATTTTCTAGCTTGGCTCTCACGACAACTGGTGAAGAGAAACAAGAAACCTACAGCAGTGGCCTTCAGTTATCTGACAAAGGCAAAACATTTGAACTCAAGCCAGAACCTAAGAACCTTTATTCCAGCACAATTGAAAAGAAACATGAAAAGCCAAAAGTACCAGTTTTTATTAAGCAACTAGACCATGCTGAGATTAGTGTAGGGGAGGAAGCTAGGTTTTCTATCATAGTTACTGGCATTCCCAAACCCAGAATTCAGTGGTTTCATAATGGAATAAAGTTGACTCCTTCAGCAGATTATAAGTTTGTTCAAGAAAATGAGGAGTATGTCATGATTATCCCCCATGTAAAATTCGAAGATATAGGTGAGTATTCTTGCTCTGCAAGCAATATTCTTGGCCAGTGCTTTTGCAGTACATTTTTACAAGTGAGGCCAAGGGAAGCTATGGGAGAATTTAAAAAGCCTTCAGCAAGCCCACCAACTTTGAAATTAGTAGAAAAGAAGGTCATCAAAGAGTCTGTTTTTTCTGAAGAGGAACACAAGGTGCAAATGGAGAAGATGCATAATGTGACCAGATGTCCTCCTTGCTTCATAAAAGAACTACAACCTGTGCAATGCACAGAAGGAAGTCAAGCTACATTTGAATATAAAGTGATAGGGGACCCAATGCCTGAGGTGCAGTGGTTTAAGGGAAGATACCAAGTTCAACCAAGCATCTACTTCAGCATTGTACACAATCCTGATGGATCTGGTCACTTTAATGTCAATGGAGTTCAACAAGATGATGGTGGTCTTTATACTTGTAGAGCATTCAACCAGTCTGGGGAAGCCACCTCCAGTGCTGAGTTGCTTGTGTTTAAAGATAAATTTGCTATTTCTTGGCACAAGGAACAGAAAGTTGTTCAAAAGAAAAAAGGATATATAGTGTCAGCAGGCGAACAAGCTACAGAATCCAGTTTATATATGGTAAATTTAGCAGGCGGGGCAAGGGCAGAACTCCAAGATGGACACCAGATGGTGTACACTATAGGCACTGAGGAAAGACAAGCTATAAGTAGTGAACAGGTAGACTCATTAAGGGAAGTAGTAGTCTCCGCAGCAACGTTGCACAGAGAGCATGTTCCCACCCACCAGGCTGCCATACAACAATCTCATGAGATTGAAGAGAGGATCACAGTCTCCACTGGTGCAGCTGTACCAGAGTCTTGTGTTCCAATGATGAGGGAACTGCACACTGCAGCATTCGCAACTTCTGTTCAGGAAAGCCATGGCTTTAGAGAGCAGCACTATGAGCAAATGCAAAGCCCAGAGGTGATTGAGATTGAACTAACTAAAGAAAGACCCTCACAACTTATGTCAGCAGTTGCTGAGAAAGTATTATCTTTAACTAGTGTGACAGCAGAAACTCTGGAGACAGGGGCTGAACTTGCAGTGACAAAACCTGAACCACAACATATTGTATATAGTCACCATGTAGAAGGTAAGATGCAACTGCCAAAAGAGGTAACATTTGTTATTCAAAAGCCAGAGTTAGAAAGGGTTAGCAATGTGAATGAAGGTGTTAAAATAGTGCACACAGCTGTAGCAACTGTGAAGCAGGAATTTAATGAGGCCCATACCAGTGAGCTTACAACTCTTGATGCTGCCATGGAAGCAACCGTAGTAAAGGAATTGTCAAAACCACTGCTAAGGCCTGTCACTGAAACACCAAAATCCCTAACAAAAGAGCAGACTTTTCAAGTGCAAAGACCAAATGAGCAGCAGATATCAGCAACTATGGGTGCACTTTTAAAATCAGCTTTAACTGCTGAAGAGAAACAGCAGTTCACAGCTGAACGTACTAAGAAGATTGCTGGGTTAGATAGTGCAGTGTCTGTTCAATCACAAAAAGTAGGTGAACAGGTTTTGCATTTGCAGGTCATAAGTGAACAAGACACATTGCCCAGTGAAGCCACTTTTAATTTTGAGGCGCCTCCTGAGGAGCACGCTGAAGTTAGAAAAAGCCCCACTTTGCTTTCTTCCCTAATTTCAGATGAGCAAACATCTATCTCTTATGAATTTACTTCACAATTTTCTTCCAAACAGAGTGCAGTCTCAATTCAGTCAACAAAAGAGGTCCCCACTACTTTACATCTGCAGTCTGTACAAACAGAATGTATGCTCCCAAAGGAAGGTGTACTTTCCTTCGAAAAGCCTGAACCCCAAGTAGCAGTACAGAAACAAGAGAAAGCACGTAGGCAGGCAGTAATTGCAGAAGAGAAAAGGGAATTTTCAGCTGATTATTCCACAGACCTTGATGTGTCAGTGACGGGTATTCATTCAGAGTGTAAAAGCGAGCCTCTTCCACAGACTTGTCTTCAGGTAATTACAGAATCGGTTCAACTGCCAAAAGAAAGTCCATTTGCTTGTGAGGTAAAACATCAGCGTGCTTTAGTTAAAAAAGAAGATCATTGGAATGTCCTGCAGTTATCGACCATAGTAGATAATCAAACTTTGGAGGAGGGCCATACTGATACCTTTAAAGGAACAGAGAAAGTTACTTGTAAGACTAAGTATGAACCTAAATTCCCCTCTGAGTCTGTTCATATTGAAGAGAAAGCCATTTCCACAGAAAGTACCATTATATTAGAAGCAGCAGAAGAAGACTTTGCCGTCAGGATTCAAGAAGGTCAATCTGTGAGGCTTCCGTTATTGATGGAGGAAACACAGGTCATTATTGGAGAGCATTCTGAAGGCATAACTAGTTCAGATGCAACAGCTCTTAAGGTACAAAGGCAACCAAAAGAGACATTCCAGGCACATGAGATCCTTGAAAGTAAAACCCTTCCAAAAGAACTTACATTTGTTCTCCAAACGCCCAAAGCTTTCACTTTGAGCATCAGAACTCAATTAAAAAATGCACTTGAATCTGCCATAGCCAGTGAACAGCCTTTGCTTTTGGCAGAGGTTTTAGAACACTTAGATGATATTGAGGTAACAGAACTAAAGGTACGCAAAGAACCCAAATATACCATGTTTACCTATCTTATTACAACTAGTAGTTCCCCACCTATGGAGATAACCTTAGCTTTTGAAGGACAGTATCCCCAGACAGCCGATTTGAAAAGTGAACTTCAAGCTGCCTTTCATTCAATTGTTCATCAGGAGCAACATGTCCTGTCTTCAGAACAGCCAGGCACCATGCAAATTGACAGACCTCAAAGATTACTTGTTAGCAGTGCACCTTCCAAAGAAGTTATATCACCACTCGTGGAAATGGTTGGCATTGCAGAGAGTGCTTCAGACATTGCAAAACCAAGCACCCAGTCAGCTGATCTTAAGACCCAAGACAAACCCTCATTCCAAACAGTAATGACACAAGGTGTTGCTCTGCTGCAGGAGTCAACTGATTCTTTTTCAAAAAGTTCACAAGCACAGATGATTAAAGTAACCACAGAATCAAAAAGGGATATTCAGGAGGTGGTAAAAACTCATCAGAAAGATGTTGGAGCTGCAGACATTACCACAGAAGTACCTTCAACATCAATTCCTGTTGAACAGGCAGTAGACATTCTTATAAAAAAAGGGAGAAGGGAAGAAATTTTAAAAGAAGAAATGACAATATCTTCAGAACATTCTACCAAGGGTTATCCCATCATTAGTCAGGGACTAGAAGATGTTGCTGCAGAGAAGGATAGCGAAGTAAATCTTAGTGTAATTATAACAAGGGTTAAAAAGGTAAACTGGCTTTTCAATGGTAAACAGGTTACTTCAGGCAAAGAGTTCAAATGTTTTAAGGACCACAATACTTACACACTAGTAATCAACAAAGCAGTCAAGGAGAAGCACGAAGGAGAGTATATCTGTGAGGCAGTGAATGAAGCTGGAAAGACCACTACATCATCAAAACTCACAGTTTTATTAAGAGGTTGGATTATGGGGATATAAATATTACTTCATTTTACTTCACATTTGATTTTAATCACTAACTACATTATAAGATTAATATTTAAAAGATTACATCAGACATAACTAATAAAAGATCATTAACAACCCACATAACTTCTTATCTTTCTTTAAGTCTTCAATCTTCTATTCTATTTTTTACTTCTTTATTTGACTTAATATATTTATCTTAATATTTGACAGATTATTTCTTCTTAATTATCTTGATTAATTTTAGTCAGATTGTATGCTGTATTATCTATTTATCTTTAAGATTTTTATTTTACTTAATCTAATCATTAACTTTGTTCATAAGTACGATTTCAGTAGCATTCATCCCCATATCCACTTCACTGTTGGTTTTTTTTTTTTCCACTGATTCACTTCTGTTTTCACTGTGTATTTAAAAAAGGGCACCCAGTCATTGCACTTTATTTGTTCTTCCATATCATCTCTTCACCATTTTGCACAAAATATCACAAAAAACTACACGGATATGCATGTCTCTGGGCATCATATCGCAGTCATTGTTCATTATTCACTGAATCTCCATTTTCTAAAATGGAGATGGTTTCTTTCCTTTTAACCTTTTTACAGCAACCATTTCTTCTCACTGTCACTCCCTGGACTACTTTTTCACCCCATCATCTTTGTTCCAGTTGATCACTTTATTTTTTAACATTACCTTAAACAACAGTTTACCCATCACTTTTTGCTAAGACACTCATGATTTTTTTTCCCTCCCCTAAAATTTAGCCGCTCCGGTCTTCAAGAAGAAAATTCAGTCCTTGGAGGTCACTGTTGGCAACCCTGCAAAGTTTGAGTGTGAGACTGAAGTCGCTCCAAACGTGTCATTTAAGTGGTTTAAGGCTGGGAATGAAGTTCGAGAGAGTGACAAGTACAAGATTGTTAGCAAAAACTACACATCTACTTTGGAAATTCCAAAACCCCAAGTATCAGACAGTGGTGAATACACCTGTACAGCTTCAAACCAGCAAGGCAGTGACAGCTGTTCAGCATCGGTAACCGTAACTGGTAAGTGGATCATCTTTTGTTTCATAGAAATCATTTAGGTGACTGCTTTATTTATCCTACTGAGTTCTGTGGTATTAAAATGTTGTTTTTTTGTATTTATTCAAAAATCTCTTTTGTTTTAACCTTTGTACAAACATTGATGGCAACAGATCAGGTAAGCACTGCCTATATTTTGCTTTATTTAGCATCAGGGTACCCTTTCTGTTTACTTGGTTTAAAATGAAAGGAACTTTCTTGATTTAAGACATACTTTTATTGTTTTTTTTTTTTTTTTTTTTTTTTTTGCTGTGATAAAGAACCACATTAAAGTAGGCTTGCAATAGTTTTCTCTTGCTTTCTTGCCTTCTTGGTGTATCTTGTTTATATATTGGGCTGATCAAATGCCCGCTATATCTTGTGAGTCTTTAAAAAAATTAATAAACAAAGAATAATTTGGCTTTTTATTTTTTTAGAAGTTTTTCCTCCGGTCTTTGTAACTAGACCAGAGCCAATGACTTTATACGTGGGGAAGCCTGCAAGATTTCAATGTGCTGTGACTGGTTCACCACCGATGAATATTGTATGGCAGAAAGCCGGTCTTGACATTTCTTCAGACGGGAACTACAAAATCTCAACTGACAAGAAAAATAATATTCTTGAGATTCCTAGTCTTCAGCTTGATAACAAGGGCATCTACAGTTGCAAGGCAACAAATGCATTTGGAACCGACATCTGTAGTGCTGAGCTAAGAGTTATTGATAAACCACAGTTTGTGAAGAAACTTGAGCCCTTACAGGTGGCTGTTGGCCACATCATTCGGCTTGAATGCCAGGTGGACGAAGACACAGGAGTATGTATAACTTGGAGCAGAGATGGTAAAAAACTCCATCTCAGTATGGATTATAAAATTACATTTGAAGACAAGGGAGCAGTTCTTGAAATTCTAAATGCCAAACTCAAAGATTCAGGAAAATATGTCTGCACTGCATCAAATGACGCTGGAAGTAGCACCTGCTCTGCCTCTGTAACAGTGAGAGGTAAGTGTGATACTCAAGATAATGTACTAACAACAGTTTAATTCATGAAGATCAACTGGTTTCTCACAAAGGCTGTTGCTGCAGCCACATCTTTTAAAGTAAGGTTACTAAGAAGGTAATTTCTTTTATTTTCCGGTTTATTTGTATAGTTTATTGTGTGGTCTGTCCTTTCTTTTTGGATTTCCAGCTCTTAATAGAAATGTTACTTAGTTTATGCATCCTTCTGATCATTTTCTAGTATTTTGTCTTCTGTTGAATATGGTATCGTCACTTTTTAAAATACTCTCTCTAGAACCCCCATCATTTCTTAAGAAACTGGAGCCCAAGATTCTGTGGAAAAAGGGTGTGGCAGCCCGTCTACAGTGCTCTGTTAAAGGCTCACCTGAACTGCAGGTTACCTGGTTTAAGAATGACAAGGAACTAAGTACCAGTGACAAATACAGAATCACATTTGTAGATGCTTTGGCAGTCATAGAAATTTTTGAAGTTAGTGCGGATGACAGTGGAAGCTACACATGTGAAGTACTAAATGAAGCTGGCTGCGAGAGCTGCAGTGCCAAGATAACAGTCAAAGGTCTGTTGTTTTATTGTTCAAATCTTGTGTTACTTGAATTTAAACCTTTCATGTAAACTGTGTTATCCAAGGAGCTTTAAAACTGTTGCAATTAATATTTTTTTTTGTAGAACCACCATATTTCATTAAAGAATTAAAACCAGTAGAAGTAATGAAGGGCACCAATACTGCACTTGAATGTGAAATTGCTGGTACAGCGCCATTTGAAGTGAAATGGTTTAAAGATAGAAAGCCAATTAAAACTGGTAAAAAACACAACATTATCTATCAAGATTCTATTACCTCTTTAGAAATTACTTCATTTGAAACAGCAGATGCTGGAGATTACCAATGTTTTGTAACAAATGATGTGGGCAAGAGTTCATGCAGCTCAACTTTAACGTTGAAAGGTTAGTAAAATACATTACATTGTCCATCTTCAAAGGAAGAATTTTTACATTTTAGTGTAGATTTACATTTGTTTTTATTAAATGTCTTGCATTAAAGACGTTTATTCTTTAAATCTAGAAGCCCCCTCATTTGTTAAGAAGATTGAAAATGTTACTGCAATGTTGGGAAGTCCTGTTAAGATGCAATCTACTGTGAGAGGCTCAGTGCCTATTTCCATTAAGTGGTTGAAGGATAATGAGATAGTGAAAAATGATGATTTTATCACTACGGCTTTTGAAAATGGTGTCGCCACCCTGGAAATAATGACTGTTCAGATTAGTCATAGTGGGAAATACACATGTCAAGCTGAGAATGATGCAGGGCTTCAAAAGTGTGAAGCAGCTGTATCAGTAAAAGGTTAGTACAATGCATTAGTAGATATGCATATACATATACAGTATATATGTTTTATTCTCAATAAAAATTATTGAATCTCTTTATAGAACCGGCCAGAATAGTAGAAAAAATGGCATCAATTAGTGTGACAGCAGGGGAGGCAGCAACTTTGGAATGCACTGTAGCAGGTAGCCCATCACTTAAAGTCAGATGGTTTAAAGAAGGAAAAGAGATGGCATCCAGCAGAAAATTCAAAACAAGCTTTAAGGATAACGTTGCCAGTTTAAAGATTTATGCAGCAGAAAAAGCGGACAGCAGTGAATACATGGTTGAAGTGTCAAACAGTGTTGGAAATGACAGATGTGCTTCTTCTATTACTGTACTGGGTTAGTACTCACCTTTACATCTTTCATTTCATGTTCAGTTATTTTTTAATTGCATTGCAGATTTGATAGTCACAAACTCTTGTTATCCAAACAGATCGGATTATTCCTCCATCTTTTGTAAAACCATTAAGGAAAGTGGATGGCGTTGTAGGTACCAGTGTAAAGATGGAATGTAAAGTCTCTGGTTCTCAGCCTATGACCATTTCCTGGTACAAAGATGAAAAAGAGATATCAGTTGGTGTAAAATACCAAATGACATTCCAGGAAAACACAGCATCACTGGGAATAAGTCAATTAGAAATGAAGGATGCTGGAATTTATACTTGCCGAGCAGCAAATGTAGCAGGAAACAAAGAAAGCAGTGGAACTGTCGTTGTAAAAGGTCTGAGACTTAATGTAGATTTCAAAGCTTATCTTTTCCATTGTTACATTAAAATATAGCCTTAATTTCTGTATTCATTTATTTTATTGAACCAAGAATGTATAGTAAGTAGATTTTTTTTTTTAATAAAACTAATATTTTTCTTTACTACTATATTTTTATATAAATGTAGAGCCACCAAACTTCTCTGTCAAGTTGGATTCACAAGATGTTATACCTGGTTCCACTGTGATTTTAAGAAGTTCTTTCAATGGAACAGCCCCATTGAAAATTAAGTGGTTCAAGGGGGATAAGGAATTAACAACAGGTGGAGCATGTTTTATCAAAAAAGAAACATCATCAAGTTTTCTGGAGCTTCATTCTGTGAAACCTTCTGATTCAGACAACTACACTTGCGAAGTCAGCAATGATGTTGGCAAGGTGGCATGCACCGCTATCTTGTTTGTAAAAGGTGCCTTCTTCTTCTTCTTCTTCTTCTTCTTCTTCTTCTTCTTCTTCTTCTTCTTCTTCTTCTTCTTCTTCTTCTTTTTTCTCTGTAATTCACAAACTCTTTTTGTATGTTTTCCTTTATTCATATGACTGCTCTTCCATCTCATAGAGCCACCATCATTTGTGAAGAAACTGGACCCTTCAAAACTGTTAATGAATGGATCTTCAGTTAAACTGGAATGTAAAGTAACTGGCACTCCTGAGATAAAAATTAAATGGCTCAAGAATGACAGTGAAATCAGTGCTAGTGATAAGTACAGAATGTCCTTCACAAATTCTGTAGCAGTCCTGGAGATTATCAATACTAGCATCGACGACAGTGGCGATTACATCTGCGAAGCACATAGTGAAGCTGGTGGTGATAGATGTAGCAGCACAGTTACAGTCAAAGGTCAGCTGGCAGTCCTTTAACCTTAAAGCTTTTTTGCAAATTTCGAACATATGTGTACAATATAATAACATTCTACTCTTCTATTTTAGAACCCCCAGCTTTTATAAAGGCTGTTGAATCCAGGGAAATTGTAAAAGGTTCTGATGTTATTTTGGAAGGTGAACTGTCTGGCTCAGCTCCATTTGATGTGGCATGGTACAAAGACAGTAAACCTATCAGAAGTAGCAAAAAGTACAAAATAACCTGCCAGAATGGCACAGTCAACCTTCACATTCTGAAGTGCGATGCCACAGAGGTTGGCAAATATCAATGCACAGTTACTAATGATGTAGGAAATGCATCCTGTGATTGCCAAGTTACATTAAAAGGTTGGTAGCATATAGATAATATAACCAGTTTGGATATGTCTTTCTGTGCATATTCTGATAAACGCCAAATTCATTTGAATTTTATTTATGTCTTGCATTTGTTGTTTCTCTAGAACCTCCATCATTTGTACAGAAGGTTGAAAATGTTAGCTCCATTGTAGGGAGTGATATTGCCCTGCAATGTACCCTTAAAGGTTCAATGCCAATAACTGTGTCTTGGATAAAGGATGATCATGAAGTCACAGAGGAGGAACATATAAAAATGAGTTGTGATAACAAAATTGCTACCCTGTACATGACAGGTGTGCATACACAGCACAGTGGAAAGTATACTTGTCAGGCAAAGAATGATGCAGGAGTGCAAAAGTGTTCTGCTTCTGTAGTAGTTAAAGGTCAGTTGGCTGTTTTTTCATTTCCCTGTATGTACTATTTTAGTACTGTGCATACATGTTTGTGGATTTAGTAAATACAAATGAAGATATATTGAATAATTATGTTAACATTAAAATCTTTAATGTTTTCTGCTTATCACAGAACCTGCAAACATAACTGAAAAGGCAGAATCTATTAGTGTTACTGCTGGTGACCCAGCCACTCTGGAATGTAGGTTTTCAGGTACCAAGGCACTAAAGACTAAGTGGTCCAAGGGAGGCAAAGAGCTGGCATCAGGCAAAAAGTATAAGATCCTCAGTACAGATAAAGTTTCCACGCTAAAGATTCATTCGACAGAAAAGGTTGATGGTGGTGAATACATGTTTGAGGTTTCCAATGATGTTGGCAGCAACACATGTACAACATCCGTCACAGTTTTAGGTTAGTAAAAACATAAAAAAAAAAAAAAAATCCAAAGCACATTTGTGAAAGATTTAAGATTAATATTGGTTTGTCTGAAATTCCTTGTTTTATGTTGGCTAGATCAAATTATCAAACCATCATTTACAAGAAAATTGAAACCAGTGGACAGCATCAAAGGGTCTTTTGCCCATCTGGAATGCCTTGTGTCTGGCTCTCTTCCTCTGAGTGTGGCATGGTACAAGGATGACAAAGAGATAATGGCTAGTGAAAAATATAAATCCACATTATATGAAAACACAGCATTTTTGGAAATTATTCGCCTTGATAGTGCAGACAGTGGGAGCTACACTTGTGTTGCAACCAATAAAGCTGGACGTGAGCAGTGTTGTGGCCACTTAACTGTAAAAGGTTTGCCTATTTTCTTTCCTTTCATTACTTCATTTTTTAAACCAAAAATATAATATCTAAAAAAATGTTTCATACCTTTCCCCCTGATATAATTTAGAGCCGCCAACCATTATAGAAAAGCCTTTATCGAAGGATGTTTTACCCGGATCTAGGGTGCAGCTGAAAGTTTTAGTCAATGGCACTCCTCCATTGTCAATAAAATGGTTTAAGGACAACAAGGAACTTGTATCAGGAGCCACCTGTTCCATTTGGAATGACAACACGACAAGTTTGCTGGAGTTATTTTCTGTCAGTGTTTCTGACTCAGGAGATTACAGTTGTGAGATCAGTAATGATGTTGGATCAGAGGCTTGCAAATCAACACTTTTTGTCAAAGGTTTATATATTTTTAACTCGCATTAAAATTAATGTTCATTCTTTCTTAATTTAAAAAAAAAGTTGAATTAGGCAATTATGTGATTTTTTTTTTTTTTTTTTTTTTTAGTACCTCCAACATTTGTTCAGAAGCCTGAGAATGTAGCAATATTAAAACCAGGACAAAGCAAAATGCTTGAGTGCCAGGTAGTAGGCACTCCTGAAATAAAAATCTCCTGGTACCAAGATGGCAATGAAATAAGCTCCAGTGACAAGTATAAAATGTCCTTTGATAACCCTCTGGTGAGCCTTGAAATAACTGGTGCTGAGGTTAAAGATAGTGGGGTATACGTGTGTGAGGCGCACAATGAAGCTGGTAGCGAAAGTTGCACTGTTGAAGTAAAAGTGAAAGGTCAGTAGTTAGAGATAAGCATATTTTGACAACATATGTCCAGTGCTTTAATCAAAACTAAAAATATAATATTCGTAATTTCAGAACCCCCAGTGTTTAAAAAGGAACTGACGTCTTTTGAAGCTGTGAAAGCCTCTGATGTTATGCTTGATTGTGAAGTTACTGGTACAGCTCCATTTGAAGTTACCTGGTATAAGGATGCTAAAGAAATCCGAACCAGTAAAAGGCATACAATTACACAGGAGAATGGTCGTATTTGCCTTCATATACTCAAATGTGATGCATTAGATGTTGGTGAATACCAATGTACTGTAGCAAATGATGTGGGAAGCTGCTTATCCAGGTCTAAGCTGAGTTTGAAAGGTCAGACATGTTATGATAATTTTATATAATAAACATTTAATTTTTTTTAAAAACCTTTTTGGAATGCATTCATGCATTAATGTATTTATTTATTCAAAAACTAGAACCTCCGTCATTTGTAAAGAAGATTGAAAATATTGCCACTGTTTTGGAAAGTTCCGCTACATTTCAGTGCACTGTTACTGGGTCACCTACCTTATCTGTAAGATGGCAGAAAGATGAAGACTGGGTATTAGAAGGCCCTAATATTGAACTTAAATTTGAAGACAATGTTGCAACATTGAACATATGTGTAGCAGAAGCGTGTCACAGTGGGAGGTACACATGCCAGGTTATGAACGATGCAGGAATGGAGAAGTGTTTTGCAACACTATTAGTTCAAGGTTTGTTTAAGATAAAAAAAAAAAAAGTGTTTGTTTCAAACTTTGTTCCTACCAGTTTTCTTTATTTTACTTATGTTTACTATGTTTTTTTTTTTTTTTTTTTTAAATCATAGAACCTGCCAAAATCATAGAGAAGCCAAAGGCAGTAAGTGTTACTGTAGGTGATCCTGTAAGTTTGGAAAGTATTGTGGCTGGCACACCTGAACTTAAAGTAAAATGGTTCAAGGATGATAAGGAACTCATGCCCAGCAGACAGTATAAAATGAGTTTTGTGAAAAATGTGGCAAGCCTTAAGATACAATCTGTAAAAAATGAGGATAGTGGGGAATATGCCTTTGAGGTCTGTAATGACATTGGAAGCAGCAGTTGCAAAGTGAATTTGATTGTCCTAGGTTGGTACCTTACATATTTGAACATTTTATTTTTTTAATATATAAGTTAGTGGTATAAATTGTGAATATAAAATCATTCTTCTTATTTTCTTTATTGTACAGAACAAGTAATTCCTCCATCATTCCTAAAAAAGTTGTCAGAAATACAACAAGTTTTAGGATCATGTTTACGCATGGAATGCAAAGTTTCTGGTTCTCTTCCAATGAGTGTGGAATGGTATAAGGATGGCAACATCATATCTGGTAGAACAAAATATAATCTTGCCTATCAAGACAATACCGTTTCTCTGGAGATTGATCAGTTAGAGAAGACTGATGCTGGAAAATACACTTGCAAACTAATGAACAAAGCAGGAAGTAGTGAATGTGGTGGTACCTTAATGGTTAAAGGTCAGAAATATTTAATTTTACTGGAACATTATTGAAGAGTTAACTTTTTTTCTCGTTGATGTGAATTGACTATTTATCTAATAGTTCTCTTAATGCGTATATTTTCTTTCTGAACACATTTTAGAACCACCAAGTTTTGTGGTGAAACCAGATGCCCAGACAGTTCTTCCTGGTTCTACTGTGCATTTTAAATGTACTTTAAAAGGAACACCTCCATTTGCTGTAAAATGGCTAAAGGATGGCAATGAAATCATAACCGGCCCGAAATATTTTGTTGGAATGGAAGGGTCATCATGCTATTTAGATCTTTACTCAGTTGGAGTTTCTGAAAGGGGAGTTTATACCTGCCAAGTTAGCAATGATGCTGATACAATAAGCTGTACAACAGAGTTGCTTGTGAAAGGTTTGGAATTTCTTCTTTTTTTTCAAATACATCACTAACTGTTCTCCCTCTGTTTCTGACCATGAATAATTCATTTCACCAGTCTTTTTATTTCAGGTGTATTATGTAATAAATGCAATTCTTCTGTTAAGAATGTGTTTAATCAAACTAATCCTTTTCTTGTTCCACAGCACAATCTTTTTTTAATTGCACAGTATACTGAATTTTCTTTCTTTATTCTTACTTATCTTTTAATGTTTTGGTTTCCCAGAACCCCCCAAGTTTGTTAAGAAGCTGGAGTCTTCAAAGGTAGTAAAACCAAAAGACCAGACTCGCTTTGAATGCAAAGTAACTGGATCACCAGAAATCCAAATCTCTTGGTTCAAAAATGACAGTAAAATCATTGAAAGTGAAAAATACAGAATATCCTTCATAAACTCTCTGGCCGTTCTTGAGATTGAAAATATCAGTCTTGAAGACAGTGGAGACTACATCTGTGAGGCGCTGAATGAAGCAGGAAGTGACAGCTGCAGCACTGCAGTTACAGTAAAAGGTCAGAAGTGTATCTGAGGACTCTTTTAATTTGCATTTTTCACAAATGGTTATATTAACATTTGTGCACAGTAGCTTTCTGACATGGTCGTCCTTCATATTCAAAGGCTGAAGTTTGCGTATCAGTTGTTAGAAAAGTGGTTTGTGATCTGCCCTTCTTTCTTGCAGGATGATTTTGTAGTTGGGCCACCAAGCATGTACTTTTAGCTTAATAGGAATTGATAATGTCTGTGGACAAACCTTTAGTAACTGCTTTTCTCCACAGAGAGCTAAATAATACTGAAAGGAATAGTATAGACAAACATAATTCTGAGAAAATACATACATTTAATACCGATATGATCTATTATATAATAAACTGACAAGTAATGTTTCTGAGCAAAAATATATATATGTACAGTATATTTATTTATTTATTTATTTTTTAACATACAATTCCTTTTGATTTTGTAGACCCACCTGTTTTCGTCAAAGTCCCTGAACCAGTGGAGGGTATAAAAGGCAAAGATGTGAGCCTTGAATGTGAGCTTTCAGGCTCTCCACCCTTTGAAATAACCTGGTATAAAGACAAACGGCAAATTAAAGACAGTAAAAAGTACAAGGTCACATACGAGGGCTGTCATGCTACTCTCCACATTTTAAATCTGGAAGGTTCAGATGTTGGTGAATATCAATGCAAAGCAGCAAACAATGTGGGAAGTGACAGTTGTACTGGCACGGTTAAGCTCAAAGGTTAGTACAGCTGATGAGAAAATCTTGCTAAGAGTTTCCTTTTCTGTTGCAAACTCATCTTAATGATCTTAATCTTCTTAAATTGTTCAGAGCCACCAGTGTTTGTGAAGAAACTGTCAAATGTGACAGCCGTTACTGGAGAAGAAGTGACTTTGGGTGCATCGATTAAAGGCTCACAGCCTATTACTGTGTCATGGGTCAAAGACAAAGATGTGATAAGAGACAGTGATAATACCAGGATTTCCTTTGAAAACAATCTGGTCACTCTAATCATCATCAATGCAGACACAGCTAACTCTGGCAAATATATTTGCCAGATAAAAAATGACGCTGGAATGCAGGAATGCATGGCTTCTTTGTCTGTTCTAGGTTAGTGAGAGTATAAAAATACTTTTCAGTTTCTTAAATACATATTACTAGTATCAATGTGTTCCTCTTTTTGTTGTTCTTAAATTTCATAAACTAGATATGTCTTATGTTACTTTACAGAACCAGCAGCAATTGTGGAGAAACCAGAACCAATAAGTGTAACAGCAGGGGATCCAGTGACTTTAGAATGCACCATATCTGGTACACCTGAACTTAAGGGAAAATGGTTAAGGAATGGTAATGAGATGGTCTCTGGCAGGAAATACAAAATGACCCTTTCCAAAAATGTCGCAGCCCTCAAAATTTTGTCGACAGAAAAAGGTGACACAGGCGAATATACATTTGAGGTCAAGAATAATGTTGGCAGCGACAGCTGTACAACAACCCTCACTGTTTCAGGTTTGTTATTGTGTATTTTAACACCATTATTCCATATTATTGTACAGGCTGCCTGTTTTGTATATGGAGTTTACACTTATTACAATTTATTCAACAGATAAAGTTATCCCTCCTTCATTCACAAGGAAGTTAAAGGATACAAATGCAATCTTGGGTGCAGCAACCCAAATGGAGTGTAGAGTGTCTGGTTCTCCACCATTATCTGTTTCTTGGTTCCTTGATGGGAAAGAGATTGTTGAAGGAGCAAAGCATCACCTCACATTTACTGACAATACATGTACTTTGAAAGTTGATACTCTTGAATTGTCAGATGCTGGAATGTACAAATGTTCAGTAAAAAATACAGCTGGAGCTGATGAATGCAGTGCTTCTTTGACTATAAAAGGTCAGTACATTTTCAAGATTGAGGCTAAGGTCTCACTATTCTAAATCTTATTTTTTACTTTTGTTAATCTTTGTTTTTGTTATTGTATCTTTTTTGAGCTCTTGAAATTGTGTATCCAATATAGCAAAAATTAGGTTTATTTTCTCTCTTATTTAGAACCTCCAACTTTTGTGAAGAAGCCTGAGCCAGTAGAAGCTCTGCCTGGATCTAATATCAGTTTTACAGGAATTGTAAGCGGAACCCCTCCACTAAAATTGAAATGGTTCAGAGGTAGCAGTGAAATAATGTCTGGGCGGAGCTGTGCAATAACTTTACAGGGAACAACAGCCTCTCTGGAATTGTTCAAAGTAGACACATCAAAAAGTGGTGAATACACATGTCAAATCATCAATGATGCTGGCAAAGAGAGTTGTACAACAAACCTATTTGTGAAAGGTTGGTCATTACATTTTTTTTTATTTATATACATTTATAATATTATATTAAGTATAATATAAATTTAATATATATATAGATCGGGTTACAAAGCTATACCAAATGTTTTCGATATGTTGTACATATCTTTCTATATATATAAAAATATAATTTGACTCATTTTCTAAATGTATATATATATATATATATATATATATATATATATATATATATATATATATATATATATATAAACAAATGGAGATGTCATATTTAACGCCACACTCATTATTCTAGACATGTGATCTAATTTCTTCGTGCACTATTTTACCAGAACCAGCAAAATTCCAGAAGAAATTGAAGGATTCTAGTATTGAAATAGGGAAGTCCCTGTTTCTTGAATGCACATATTCTGGTACCCCAGATATTTCAGTGAAATGGCATAAGGATGGTACAGAAATCACATCTTCAGAAAAATTCAATATAACTACAACAGAAAACTCCTGCATACTAGAAGTCTTCGAAAGTAACAAAGATTGTGGTGGAAAATACACTTGTGAAGTTGTGAATGAAGCAGGAAGTGATACCTGTCAAGCAGTCGTGTCAATATTAGGTTTGTTTCCATTAATGTCAGTGTGCCTTGCAATGTATTAATTACTAAGTGGTTGAATGTATCAGTTAATTAATGCATATTTATTTGTGCTTTAGAACCACCCTATTTTGTTCAGCATTTGGAACCAATGGATGTGACTGTTGGAGATGCAGTGTGTTTGAAATGCCAAATAGCAGGAACCCCTGAAATTAAAGTGTCATGGTATAAAGGAGATACAAAACTGCGAGCTACTTCTATGTGCAAAATGGAATTCAATAACAGCTTTGCTACTCTGAAACTGAGCAAAGTTAGCAAAAATGACATTGGAGAATACATCTGCAAAGCGGAAAATCATATAGGTGCTGCATCCTCAGATACCTCATTGAATGTGCAAGGTGATCACCTCATCAACATCTTTCTTCAAAAACTTGACCTTATCATTTCTTCTTTATCATTTTACCAAACTAATTTCTTCATGTTGTATTTTTAACTGTTATATTGCTTAACTGTTCTGTTGCAGATGTCAAAACACCACCTACCTTTACAAGAAAAATGACGAGTCTTCAGGAGACTGCAGGTCTTCCAGTTAAATTTGAGTGTCGTGTAGCTGGGTCATCTCCTATTGAAGTGTCTTGGCTTAAAGATGGTGAATCTTTAGCCAAAAAAGATGACATTAAAATATCCTTAATTGATAACACTGCAATCCTAGAGATTGCGCAAACTGAAATGAAACACTCTGGCGAATACACATGCGTAGCTTCCAATGTTATTGGAAGTGCCTCTTGTAGAGCCAAACTTACAGTTAAAGGTTGGTTGGATTTTATATATATTTTATAACAAAAAAATGTGTGGTTTAATTTAACAAGCTCATCTTGATATCTTTCTTGAATAAGCCAAAGCACTGTTGACCTTTGCCGATCTCTAAGTCTTCTTTTACTCTTCCATTTAACTTCTAGAACCCAGGTTTGCTCCTGTCTTTGACAAAAAGCTAGAGCCACTGGAAGTTACTGTGGGAGACAGTTTTGCACTTGAGTGCCATATGACTGGATCTTTACCCATCAAAGTCACTTGGTCAAAGGATAAAAAGGACATCAGAACCGCAGGAAATTACAAGATCACCTGCATTGATGACACACCTCGCTTGACCATTCTGAAAGCAGATAAGGGAGACTCTGGGCAGTACTCTTGTGAAGCCAGTAATGATATGGGGAAGGATTCTTGTACAACTCAAGTCTCAGTTAAAGGTATTGGGTTCTTACAAGTTCTACCCCTTCTTTATCTTGGGTTTAATTTCTTCATACCAGTTCTATAATAATATATTATTTATTTAGTTAAAACTCTTCTACTTGTTTTAAAAAACCCTTCAACCATTTTCGAAGTATTCTTGTTTATTGGATCTTGCTTAGTAGGGATGCATTTTTCTAATTTTTAACATCTTTCTTTATGAACGTCTTCTAATGCATTACATAAAAAAAGAAAGAAAATAATATCTTGAAACCTGAATACATTTTTTGCGAATAAAATTAATCTGTTGTTTTATTTGTTTGTTACAGAACGTAAAGTACCACCTACCTTCACCAAGAAACCTTCTGAATCAATTGAAGACATAGAAGGAAAAATCATTAAGTTGGAAGGTCGTGTTTCTGGTTCCCAACCAATGAACATAAGCTGGTTCAAAGATGACCAAGAAATCCAACTGTCTGACAGTTATGACATGTCATTTAAAAGCAATGTTGTACAACTGTGCCTAAAGAAAGCTAGACTCTCAGATACTGGTTCTTACACTTGCAAGGTGTCGAATGAAGCAGGCACTACCTCATGCAATGTGTCTGTGCTTATTAAAGGTTAGTTTAGTTGTGTTATAATAATGTTTTCTTAAGGTATTATTTATGTCATAAATTAGATTGCTTCTCATGATAAAAAATACTATATTAAAACCCCTTTGCTTCTATGGTGTGAGATGTGTAACAATATCTGTACCTGTATGAGTTAACCAAACAGTTTCTTGCTGTTTTACTATTTCAGTTGCATAATATATATTCATTGTGCTTTTAAAAAATCATCTGAATGCATAAAATATCTGACACTCATTTTCTCTTATCATATTTGTGTCATTAAGTCATTATGCTGTTTTCAATTTCAGAACTCAAAAGACCTCCAGTTTTTGATCTGCCTCTTAAACCAGTCACAGTTAATGTAGGTGAACGCTTGCAGATAAGCTGTCATGTCCATGGATCCGACCCTATCAAGATTCATTGGCAAAAGGACAGGAAAGAAATTAAACCTTCTGATAAGTGCCAAATTACTTTCACTGATGGTACATCTGCTTTGGAAATAAGTGCAGTTGCTAAAACTGATGCTGGTGACTACGTATGTAAGGCCACAAATGAGGCCGGAAGTGAATCTTGCAAGGCACAAGTAAACGTAAAAGGTAAAGTGCAATTACGGTATATAATCCAGTTTGCACTGCTTTCTTGCAATGATAGTTTAAAGCTCTTTTTTCATTTTATCTTATTTTCTTTTAATTACATCTTATACTTGCTTTGA
Source organism: Polyodon spathula (assembly GCF_017654505.1). Classification (NCBI taxonomy): domain Eukaryota; kingdom Metazoa; phylum Chordata; class Actinopteri; order Acipenseriformes; family Polyodontidae; genus Polyodon; species Polyodon spathula. The sequence goes on from NC_054544.1 coordinate 15,422,610, forward strand.
CCATTATCATGATCACTTCAACACCATTTCTTTATTTTGTGCATTAATTTTGTATATCTGTTTAAAAGTTTGCTTTATCTTCTGAATAAAACAATGATAGAGATACATACCATCATATATCTTCTGTGAAGGAACCTGCTTTTCTTCTTCCTTTAAATTCATGTAACTAAGCACTAGACATCTAATGTTACACCCGTCATAACTTTCTTGAGAAACTGGGTTTTTATATTGCATGTTATTAAATATAGGGTAACTTCATCCTGCTTCTTAACTAAGCTACGCATTGTTATCTGTTCAGTAATTCATATAATATGTATTAAAATATTGAGTTACATTCTGATTTAGATAAAGCTGTGGGAGGATTATCTGCACCAGCAACAGCAAAGCCAGCAAAATTAGACAACTTATTCTTCATTGAGGAACCCAAGAGTATCAAAGTGACAGAAAGTAAGTGTAGATAAAATAATATTAACATCTCTATATTTATGTTTTTAATCTAATTATGTTTTCAGTTGCTGGAAGGAACTGTTGCTCAATGCTTGGTTCTGTTTCATTTTCAGAGGGGGTAGCTACTTTTATTGCCAAAGTTGGTGGTGACCCAATTCCAAATGTTAAATGGATGAAAGGCAAATGGAGACAAATCAACCATGGAGGACGCATTGTTGTAGAGCAGAAGGGTCAGGAGGCAAAACTTGAAATCAAAGAAGTGACCAAAACTGACTCAGGACAGTACAGATGTCTTGCAACAAACAAGTTTGGTGAAATCGAATGCAGTACCAACCTCGAGGTTGAGGAAAGGAAAGAACTAACAGTTGATGCCGACTTCCGGGCAAAACTGAAGAAGTATGTGTAAAGTATTGCTAGGAATTATTATCAAGACAAACATATGGTTGCAATCCTAAAAATTGACAACATGCTTTACTGAAATGTGATTTAAATACATATACTTTTCCTTCTTCCTTCTTTAGGGTGCCTTCCAAACAAAAGGAACAAGAGGAAGACAAAGACATTGATATTGTAGAGCTGTTGAGAAATGTGGACCCCAAAGAGTATGAGAAATATGCCCGCATGTATGGAATCACAGATTATCGCGGTCTTCTGCAAGCACTTGAGCAGCTCAAAAAGTTGAAAGGAGAGGAAACTCATCAACTGGTAAATAATATTACAATGTTATTTAATATCTCCTTTGCAGAGGAAATGTGCTACACAGTATGTGCTCGTTGTCAGTTCATTAATAGTTTTAATCTGTGGTTCAGGAACTGGAGGGAAGAAGTCCTGTAGAAGAACAGGAGTTTGATGAACTTGTCTCTTTTCTACAACAAAGAATGACACAAACTGAGGTATGGAAAGTAATATTCTTTAGAACAAAAACCTGTACTGATTTAAAATTGTGAAAGGAAATGATCAACTATTTGTGCTTTCAGCCAATCATTCTGGTCAAGGACATTGAAGATCAGACTGTTACAGTAAATAAGGATGCAGTATTTGAATGCGAGATCAAGATAAACTATCCTGAGATTAAGCTTTCCTGGTATAAAGGAACTGCAAAACTGGATACTGATGAAAAGTATGACATAAGCATTGAAGGTGACCGCCATCTACTGAAAATTTATAACTGTGAAACACAGGATCAAGGAAACTATCGTATTGTCTGTGGTCCACACATTTCAAGTGCTAAATTGACTGTAGCAGGTAAGTGTTGTTTTTTAGCAGCTTGTTGTACATAAATATTGTATTACTGGTACTATACAAGCTTTCTCTTGGATGAAATACTAAACTACTTTTTTTTTGTTATTTTACAGAACCTGTAGTGGAACAGCATCTTCAGAGCTTAGCTGGTAAGGAAGGCCAGATGGGTACCCTGGCTTGCCAGTTCTCAGTACCTAATGTAAAATCAGAGTGGTTAAAAAATGGAAAGCTGATAGAGGCACATGACAGATACACAGTTGATGTCACTGATAAAGTACAGAAACTTTATATTAAAGACCTAACACCAGAAGACCAAGGACGTTTTACCTGCAGATTTGAGTGCCTTGAGACCACTGCTGATTTTAGGGTGGAAGGTCTGTATTGATAACTGATAATCGCCTGCAGTTAGGAAGTCTAACAACTCATCATCGGCATCATCATAGTGTTGAGTCTTCACATTTTAACCGCTTTTTCCATGTGTGCCTATCATTATTTTTAACAGTCATTAACCAGTTTACCACGGCTGAACATTCTGGAACATTTTCTTCTCTTCTTTTGCATTTTTCATTCTTGCCTTGGGGATATAATTCACAGCCTTCTTGAATCTTGATTTTCTTTCTTTTTTACTCTTGTATTTTATTTCAATTTTGGCCATCAAATCATTTTTGAACATGGTTGGGTTTACTTTTTGATTTGATTTTCTTACTTTTGAACAAGTGCCAACAGTTTGTTCTTTAGACTCACACTACTTATTTCTATAGTTACTACTATGACACTGCTCCTTTTCAATTTTGACTTGCATAACCAATTGTAGTGGACTCTTCAATCCAACTATTATTATTTAAAACCCTTGTAAAGATTCTTGCATGAAGTCAGCTAATGTTTCAACTTCCCTTGTTTGTTACAGCTCAACAAATCCAGTTCACCAAGACCATCCGGGACATTGTTGTCAATGAGAATCAATCTGCAACCTTTGAGTGTGAGGTTTCGTTCGATGATGCGATTGTTACATGGTACAAAGACGCTACAGCGCTTAAAGAAAGTTCAAAATACAACTTTAGAAAGGAAGAGCGTTGTCATTTTATGACCATCCACACTGTAACTGCTGACGACGAAGGTATGTGCTATAGAAAGTAATAGTTAACCATTTATTTTTGGAACAACTAATGAAAGGGTGCCGATTAAATTTCCTGCATTTACAATATTTTAGGTGTTTATTCTGTAATTGCGCGACTGGAGCCAAGGGGTGAGGCCAAAAGCACTGCTGAACTCTGCTTGTCCAGCAAAGGTTTGTACAGAAATACATTATGAAACATCTCAGTGTTATTTCTTTTTCTTAAACACATATTTTTAAAGTAAAACGCTTGTTTGTTTTTTTTCTTTTTTTTCTTTGTCAGAAATTGCTTTGGGAAAACAATATGGTGAGTAAAAAAAACAAAATTGCTTATCAAGGTTATAAACTCTTTAAATGTTAAAGCCCGCATTGTAATTGATAGATTTCTATATATTAAAAAATACAAAACTTTTATATTCTTTAGATGTTCCTGATACTGGAGTACATGATGCAGACGTACCATCTACAGTAATCACCAAAGGTAAGAAAGCTAAATTAAAGGTTAAAAGGTCAAAATACAAAACATATCTCTATACAGTAATTAATATATTTTAAAATTAATACATACCTGTATTTCCTGTATAGATGTGACTTCTAATGTTATTGAGTATGCTGCTGAAGAGCTCATTACAAGGAAAGGTATTAGCCATAATGATCATCTTAATTATCTGATGTGTATTCATCTCTGCCACCACTAACCTTTCACAAAACTCTTCAGATTTCCACTAATAAGCTTTTAGTTCATGTCTTTGATTAGGACTTATATTAGTTGATTATCATCTTAGTAAATGTTGTGATTTAACAGAATGTCTTTAATATGTCTGTTTATGGTACTTCCAACACCAGAATGATATTGTTTTTGTGTCTGTCTTTGAAATGTCACTAATATCGGTTAGCTTTTATTGAGTATATATCTGTGATTCTTACCGTTAATTGTTGTCATTTAAAGTGCCAGACTCTGAAAGAAGGATAATTGAAGAAGAATTTGTACAAGCTACTATAATTAAAAGAGATGAAGTTTCTGGACCTGCAGGTAGACATCTTTTATCTGTAAAAACTATACTAAAACACAAGCAAAAATGTGTGTCGTAATGCATGTAGTACAACAATTGTACATTCCTTCATTTATTTAAATTAAAGCTGTGGTTGGTTTGTGCGTGCTAATATTTGTAAATCTCAGATTCACCTCCGTAAATTGTATGTGTAATGGTTCTGTATTTTGTGTCAAATGTACCTTTCTATTTACTTAAATGTTTAATGATCAAAATCAGTTATTTAGGAATACAGACCATCAGTTTATCTGCACCCAAAATAATGATATAACATGTTCTGTTGTACATGTATTTTGTATTTATTAAATATTTGTAATTTGATTTTGGTATTTTTTATGTTATCTTTCACTCACAAATCCGTAAAGCATTTTAATGTGTCTTTAAGTTTCAAGGGTGCCTGTAGATGAAACAGTCAGTGCAACAACTGTAGGAGGAAGATACACAACTCCTGAAAAAGGTAGAGCTCTGTAAAGGCTATAGCACTTGTGTCTCACGGATATATGTATACGTAGCTTTTCTTGTGTTAGCACTTGCTGCTTACCCACCTGTCTGTGTGTTTGCGCTGCTTCTTTGCTATAAAGCAACTAATAGCTTTGTCTCAGCACAAGCAAGTTGTCTTCTGTACTGTATGTGCGCTTATCGAAGTGTAAACTGATGTTGCATTGTTACTGTATGTCTGATTATTGTCTAATATATAATCCGTCATGTTTTGTGTGTCTATCAGTGTGTTCTAAACAGATCACACAGACACGACTCTTTTTGTTTATATAAAAGTGGAGTTTTCCATTTTTATTTTTGTTACATGTACAGTTCTATGTCTTCCTAAATATTAATAAATACATAAAAAAAACATGCTTCTGCATGTGCGCTTGAACAAATCGCAATCATTTTGGCAACTTTTCTCTAATTTGAAATTAATCTCTTTGAAGTTCCTGAAGCTTCAAAGAAGCCAGAAGAAATTACACCTGCTGCTGTACCAAAGAGAGACGAGCCTGCTGGGGCTAAAGGTACATTTACAATTTTAAGCACAAGTGGGTTCACTAATATCAGATTTACATTTTTTTTTAATTCTTGAACATTTTCTAGGTTGTACCTACAAATCACTTGTTTGTCCTTGCTAGAATTAATCAGTGTTAGTGTTATTTATAGCATTCACATGAGTTCATCTTTTCTAAAATACTAATATTAGTATGTCCTTTACTGAAATGAAATGCTATTTTTGAAGTACCTGAAGTTGCCAAGAAGCCTGTATCAGAGGTTACACCAGAAGATAAACCAGAAAAGAAAGACCATGTTGCATCAAAAGGTACAGTGTCAACTGGTACAATGACTTTTTTTTGTCTTGTGCGTTTGGCAATTTAACATCCTGCACATCTGCGCATCTCTTTCAAATATTTTTGTTTGTTTGTGCCAAGTGTCTCCAATGTGCGTTTTAACTCAGCATTTTCAGTACAATAAATGTTGTGTTCTTAAGAACACTAGAGTCTATGTAAACTCTTGCTTGATACTTGGATTTCTTATTTGTGTCGGTCTACATTTTTTTTATTTGTGTCGGTCTACTTTTTTCTCATTTGTGTGTGTCTAGTAATTCCTCATTTGTGTGTGTCTAGTTATTTCTCATTTGTGTGTGTCTAGTAATTCCTCATTTGTGTGTGTCTAGTTATTTCTCATTTGTGTGTGTCTAGTTATTTCTCATTTGTGTGTGTGTCGTTATTACTCATGTGTATGTGTCTAGTTATTCTGTTGCATTCCATTTTATACAGCATATAACAACATTTATGTTGAGCCTAGATACACCAAGACCTATAAACAGACTTAGAATCAGCATGCCAATATTTCTAGGAATTAAATATCACTTGGAGTAAAGTTATTGACTTCTTAGTGCTTGCAGAGAATATTGCCTTCACAAACACTGCATTTGACTTTTTGACCCCTGGATTTATGGAATACGTAATGCTTAAAGGTAATAACCTTTTATTGCTTCTGAACAGTCTGCAAGCTACACAAAAACATGATATTTAGTATGTATTATTCATGGATTGCTAGTTAGCATTAGAATATAAAAACAAAATTATAGAAACTATTTTTCATTCCTACCCTGTTGCTTTCAGTCTTCATAGTAAATGTTTATTGAAGGCTTTGAAATATGTATCATCTATGTATACACACACACACACACACACACACACACACACTCTCAACATGTCAGTGGCATATGACACTGCAAACATAATCAGTCTCGAAGCTTTATGTAGTAATTAATTTGCTTGTATTTCGTTTTATGTTTTGCACCTTTCATATGACAATTAGTTTTTTTGTAACATTTCTGTTGTTGATATTGTTATAATGTTCACCATGAAAAAAAAAAAAAATATATATATATATATATATATATATATATTTTCTTCAAAGCACCTGAGGAATTGAAGAAGCCTGTATCTGAACCCGCTGTTACTCCAGCTAAAGGTCACGTTGCACCTACTAAAGGTACAGACGAATGTGGTGTTTGGAATACTGTGTTTGTTATTGCACACCATGTCAACTTTGCATGTTTTATGTCAATATATGTGCCAGGTCATATATATTGTTCTTAAAAGTTGTTGTCTGTCTATTGATATACATCTGCCTGTCTGTCTGTCTGTATGCTCTTTTAGCTTTCTTACTTTACATCTTTCTGGGTTTTTTTTCTTATTGTTTTTTTTTTTAAGCTTTCTTACACTATTATCAAAGCCTCTTTTTAAAGACATAAATGTTATAGATTGTTACTAAAAAAAAAAAAAATCTTTAAATGCTTCAACAGTTCTTGTGCTACTTGAGAGTAGTTTTAAATGTGTGTCTGCTGCGCTGAAGCAGTGTCTGACATTGTTAATGCCTGTTAATTGTGCTGGAAGTTCCAAATTCAGTATACTTTATAAGTACGTATTCATGTTAACATCTTAATCATTTTCATATTAAATCCTTGTATGGCCATTGTTGTCTAAAAAAAAACATGATGTCTTTAAAGTGGCTGAAGAAATTAAGAAACCTGTACCTGAAGTGAAACCAGCACCTGCAACCAAAGTAGCACCTGAATCAAGGGTTGCACCTGCAGAAAAGGTTACACCTGTAGATAAAGTTGCACCTGAAGCCAAAGTGGTACCTGAAAAGAAAGCTACACCTGAAGTCCCGTCTGCTGTCACTCCCAGAAGGGAAGAGGTTGCACCAGTGAAAGGTATTGCTGTGTGTCTGCGATAAAAAAATAAATAAAAAAAAGTCTGCTATTTATGTCGTACCTTCTTGGTTTTGTTTTATGTTATTTCATCATTTCTTTCTTTATGTTTATTTATAAACATAGCCATGAGATAATGGCTATGAGCTTATTGATGTATGTTTGTGTGTGTCTTTGTTATCGGTACTGTGAATTGTCATTTTCTTTAAAACAAAATGCTTCTGTCAAAATGTGTGTATGTCCACTTGTTGAATGTTTTCTGGCTGCTTTGAACTTTTTTTTTTTTTTATCACATCTTCAATAATATCCTTTAAAGTTCCTGAAGAGCCAAGGAAGACTGTACCTGGAAAACCTGAACCAGCTCAAAAACCAAAACCAGTTCTTCCAGAAGAAACTGTCACTCCTGCTAAAGGTATAGCTATACACTATATAGCGCATACGAATAGAAATGTTTACATAGGGCCATATAGTGCAGTATATGTTGTATGTCCGTTCATTAGTTGTATTTTTTTTTATGTTTGTGCAAATGTAAAATATGTGGGGTTTTTTTTGTCTTAATGTTTTGTTTGTCTGTACCAAGTCATGTGTGTTCAATAGATTACAGCAAAAATCCAACTAAAAATATTAAAATGAGTCACAGATCAAACCATCACAATGTTATTTATTGTAAGGAATAGTAACTGTTTTTTATTCTACTTAAAACAAACAAACAAACAAAAAAAAAAACATTGTGTAAGCTAGCTCTTTGGTTTAAAATTTAATTTTAAATCAAAATTAAACAATCTTATTATGTTCTAAAAATATTCAATTTAACATTAGTAATTGTAATAATTGTAGTAAGAACAAAATATATACATCAATAGTAAGTTAGAAATACACTGGGGGGGTTATATCACTTAATTATATAATAATATATATTATATAATATAAAATATATATATATTAGCATATATATATATAGATAGATCTAATATATACGTATATATATATATATCATATATTTATTCTACAGTATATATGTATATACAGTATATAAAAAATAAAATGCTATCTATTACATGTTATTTGAGGTAATAACTAAATTAATTAATGGAAAAACTTTTTTTACAAAGTTGGAGATGATGACAATAAAATATGTATTTTTAGGATATGGTGAACTATATTGTCCATGTTTTTGTTTCTTGTCTTTTCTGCTTTATATGTCTGTCTATAGCTCTTTGCAAACAAATATCTAAGATGTGGCCGCTGCCAGATTATTCTGAGTGAAGTGTGAGCTTCAAACACATCAATTCTTTGTCTTGCCATTCCACTTTCTTAATGCCTGCCAGCATCTTGCTGGTTATATTTGCTGTGTTTGTTTTACATGTTTACCTACTAGGATAACAATATAGCGACATAAACTATATATGTTTATGCAGGGAGTAAATGAAGTGACTGTAGGTGAACCCATTCTACGTGCAGAAGCCCTGTAATACGTTGCATACACATCACTGCAAAACATGTCTCCATTTATGTGCTTTAGTATGTCTTGTGACTTCAGTTACATCTATACTGGATAATGATTTAACAGGAACACTGTCTTTTTCCATTTGTAATGCAGCATATAAGGATAGTGTTACATTTAACCACATTCACTTTATAACATATTATTACCAATTTTGTTAAAGTAACCCAATTAATCTTTATGTAATGCAATGCAAAATATAAAATAAAATATACTTAAGCAGAACAAAGTGATATTTATTTGGTACACCGTATCTATTAAGTGTCGACCATCCCAGTCATTACATAATTAATATTAATGCATCATCAATGCATATCTTGAAGAGTCGTGTCATGTCTATGTGTTGTGTGTCCATGCTTGTCCATGGAACTTTTCTTAACCAGCACTATGCGGCAAATGAAGCTAAATTTGAAATATTCTTTAAAGTGCCAGAAGCTCCTAAGAAGACTGAACAAGTTGCACCTGCACTGGCTGCTCCAAAGAAAGAGGAGGTTGCTCCAGTGAAAGGTACCTGAAACCCAGCTTTAAGAAAAACTTTTCTTGCTTAATTTGTCTTTACTGAATCATTTTAGTAACAAACAGTATTGATATCTTATTAATGAAGAGCAGTACACAATCTGTCTTACCTTTCCAGTCATGTCATGTCTATGTGTTGTATGTCCATGCTTGTCCATGGCAGCATTTCTTTACCACCGTTATATGGTAAACTAAGCTAAATTTGAAATATTCTTTAAAGTGCCAGAAGCTCCTAAGAAGACTGCACAAGTTGCACCTGCACTGGCTGCTCCAAAGAAAGAGGAGGTTGCTCCAATGAAAGGTACCTGAAATACAGCTCTTAGAAAAGCTTTACATGTTCTGCTATGCTTCAATAACTTTTTTTGCTTTATTTGTCTTTTTACGCTGTGCAAAGTATTAAAGGGGCGTCCCTTTGTACACTGTATCTTGTTAACATGCAGTACGATAGTACTCAATTCTGTCAACAGTATGGTCATGTAATGTCTATATGTTGTATGTCCAAGCAGCATCTTTGTTTGTCTACACCAAGCCAATGAATCTATGTTTTGTCAGCTACAACAGTGTGCTATTTCATAACTATAACATGCTTACCATATTCCTTCGAATGTAAGCCGTTTTCAAAGCAGCATCATTAGCTTCCTGAAGAATTTGAAGAGACGCTTTTACAATTTCAGTGTTTCGTTATTAGGCTTGAACAGATTGGAAATGCTGATCAGACCCCCGTGTTTTTTGACAAAGCAATCACAAAAAGTGAGAAAAACAGGTGCTACTAATCATGACTGGAAATGAGAAGCAGTTCATAACTGTAATGCTGTGCGGCAGCAGACAGCCACAAACTGTCTCTATGCATGTGTAATTGAGGTTATATCTTTGTAAATAGGCATGTTTATTTGATGTCTTATTTCTTCCTGAAATTGAGGGTGGTGAATTTGGGCTGCATCTTAAATTTAAGGGCGTCCTAAATTCAAAGGAATGCGGTACTGGATACATTTCTTTTAACAATTCCAAAACAATCATTTCAAGAAACTTAGTTGTCATGTCCTTTTAATGTACTTGGTACAGTGCTCAGCTGTCAACCTTCTGAGTCATTTCAAGGCTGTGTGCTGTACTGTAAGTCCATGCAGCATCAATGCATTTCTATAACTGTCCACTGTGTTATTGTGTGTTTTGTATTTCTGTCTAATTCTTTGTAACTGTCGTTAAAGTGCCTGAAAAGTGACTGAATTTACAAAGGTATACCCAAAGACCTATGTGAACATCAAACACAGAACTTTATTGTCTTGCCATTCCACCAACATGTTCATGAGAAGCTCTTCTTAATTTCTTCCAGCATCTTGCTGATAATCTTTGATGTCTTTGTTTTTTTTTAATGTAAACTGTGTGTTACCAGTTGAACCACTAGAATACAAATGTAGTGAAAGAGAATATAGTGATTCATTTAGGTTTTTAAGTTACTGGACCTACTGTAGACAATTCAATTGCAAATGCAGATATCACACAACACACTGATGATGATCCGCTGGGATGTGCCAACATTAATTTGAGTATTTGTCTATCTACTGTGATATTTTTGTATACCATGTATATTTGATTTTGTAGTTAATACTGACTAATTTTGTGTTTATTGTGAAACCTACAACAGTGCAATTACATCTAAAAACCTTTAGCAGTAATTGTCAAATATGCCACATTATAGATGTAATGTTAAAAAAAAGAAAATTCTACATCATGTGCACCCTTTCAATTTCAAATCTGAGGAAGGCATCACTACCTATTTTCCTCACCTAATCAACTATTATTAACCATCCATGTCGTGTCATGTCTATGTGTTGTATGTCCATGCTTGTCCATGCAGCATTTCTTAACCAGCACTATGCGGCAAATGAAGCTAAATTTGAAATATTCTTTAAAGTGCCAGAAGCTCCTAAGAAGACTGCACAAGTTGCACCTGCACTGGCTGCTCCAAAGAAAGAGGAGGTTGCTCCAGTGAAAGGTACCTGAAACCCAGCTTTAAGAAAAACTTTTCTTGCTTAATTTGTCTTTACTAAATCATTTTAGTAACAAACAGTATTGATATCTTATTAATGAAGAGCAGTACACAATCTGTCTTACCTTTCCAGTCATGTCATGTCTATGTGTTGTATGTCCATGCTTGTCCATGGCAGCATTTCTTTACCACCATTATATGGTAAACTAAGCTAAATTTGAAATATTCTTTAAAGTGCCAGAAGCTCCTAAGAAGACTGCACAAGTTGCACCTGCACTGGCTGCTCCAAAGAAAGAGGAGGTTGCTCCAATGAAAGGTACCTGAAATACAGCTCTTAGAAAAGCTTTACATGTTCTGCTATGCTTCAATAACTTTCTTTGCTTTATTTGTCTTTTTACGCTGTGCAAAGTATTAAAGGGGCGTCCCTTTGTACACTGTGTCTAGGTTAACATGCAGTACGATAGTACTCAATTCTTTCAACCGTACAGTCATGTAATGTCTATATGTTGTATGTCCAAGCAGCATCTTTGTCCAGTAATTATTTACTAGCACTATGTAGTAAATTAAGTTACATTTCAAATACTCTTTAAAGTGCCAGAAGCCACCAGAAAGACTGAAAAAGTTGCACCTGTGGTGGCGACGCCAAAGAAAGAGGAGGTTCCCCCAGTGAAAGGTACTTAAAACAAAGCTTTCCCTCCTTGCTTTGTTTGACTACACCAAGCCAATGAATCTATGTTGTGTCAGCTACAACAGTGTGCTATTTCATAACTATAACATACTTACCATATTCCTTCGAATGTAAGCCGTTTTCAAAGCAGCATCATTAGCTTCCTGAAGAATTTGAAGAGACGCTTTTACAATTTCAGTGTTTCGTTTAGGCTTGAACAGATTGGAAATGCTGATCAGACCCCCGTATTTTTTGACACGGCAATCACAAAAAGTGAGAAAAACAGGTGCTATTAATCATGACTGGAAATGAGAAGCAGTTCATAACTGTAATGCTGTGCGGCAGCAGACAGCCACAAACTGTCTCTATGCATGTGTAATTGAGGTTATATCTTTGTAAATAGGCATGTTTATTTGATGTCTTATTTCTTCCTGAAATTGAGGGTGGTGAATTTGGGCTGCATCTTAAATTCATGGGTGTCTTAAATTCAAAGGAATGCGGTACTGGATAAATTTCTTTTAACAATTCCAAAACAATCATTTCAAGAAACTTAGTTGTCATGTCCTTTTAATGTACTTGGTACAGTGCTCAGCTGTCAACCTTCTGAGTCATTTCAAGGCTGTGTGCTGTACTGTAAGTCCATGCAGCATCAATGCATTTCTATAACTGTCCACTGTGTTATTGTGTGTTTTGTATTTCTGTCTAATTCTTTGTAACTGTCGTTAAAGTGCCTGAAAAGTGACTGAATTTACAAAGGTATACCCAAAGACCTATGTGAACATCAAACACAGAACTTTATTGTCTTGCCATTCCACCAACATGTTCATGAGAAGCTCTTCTTAATTTCTTCCAGCATCTTGCTGATAATCTTTGATGTCTTTGGTTTTTTTTTTAATGTAAACTGTATGCTACCAGTTGAACCACTAGAATACAAATGTAGTGAAAGAGAATATAGTGATTCATTTAGGTTTTTAAGTTACTGGACATACTGTAGACAATTCAATTGCAAATGCAGATATCACACAACACATTGATGATGATCTGCTGGGATGTGCCAACATTAATTTGAGTATTTGTCTATCTACTGTGATATTTTTGTATACCATGTATATTTGATTTTGTAGTTAATACTGACTAATTTTGCATTTATTGTGAAACCTACAACAGTGCAATTACATCAAAAAACCTTTAGCAGTAATTGTCAAATATGCCACATTATAGATGTAATGTTAAAAAAAAGAAAATTCTACATCATGTGCACCCTTTCAATTTCAAATCTGAGGAAGGCATGACTACCTATTTTTCTCACCTAATCAACTATTATTAACCATCCATGTCGTGTCATGTCTATGTGTTGTGTGTCCATGCTTGTCCATGGAACTTTTCTTAACCAGCACTATGCGGCAAATGAAGCTAAATTTGAAATATTCTTTAAAGTGCCAGAAGCTCCTAAGAAGACTGCACAAGTTGCACCTGCACTGGCTGCTCCAAAGAAAGAGGAGGTTGCTCCAGTGAAAGGTACCTGAAACCCAGCTTTAAGAAAAACTTTTCTTGCTTAATTTGTCTTTACTAAATCATTTTAGTAACAAACAATATTGATATCTTATTAATGAAGAGCAGTACACAATCTGTCTTACCTTTCCAGTCATGTCATGTCTATGTGTTGTATGTCCATGCTTGTCCATGGCAGCATTTCTTTACCACCATTATATGGTAAACTAAGCTAAATTTGAAATATTCTTTAAAGTGCCAGAAGCTCCTAAGAAGACTGCACAAGTTGCACCTGCACTGGCTGCTCCAAAGAAAGAGGAGGTTGCTCCAATGAAAGGTACTTGAAAGACGGCTCTTACAAAATTTTTACAAGTTCTTCTATGATTCATAACTTGAATTTTCTCTTTTAATAAGAATTTAATCTTTTTACACTGTGCAAAGTATTAATAGGGTGTCCCTTTGTACACTGTGGCCCCTATTCTTAAAAGTACTTGCTGACTGCCGTAATAAAATGAATTTCGTTTGAAAGTAACGAAAGTCGTCCATATTGCTATTCAGAAAATGATCTGAGCACACAGTGACTGTCTCAAAGCACTTTATGAATGGGTGTACAGTCTTTCAAGAATGAAAATCCACCTCTTTTTTATGACGTCATCAGCATTATTAATGCTCCCTGGGTGGTGGCAGTAGCTGCTGCAAAAACAAAGACTGAATCCACCGATAGTAGACTACTACTGCAGCTTCCAGTCGCAGGCAGTTTGCAAAACCTGATTCCAATGCCCCTATCACATCCGCCAAAAATTCTGGACAGGTCATAATTTTGAAAATATATATATATATATATATATATATAATATATATATATATATATATATATATATATATATATATTATTTTTTTTTTTTTTTTTAAATTAATACTTTGTTTTCGTTTTGTTTGGCAAGTGCTGGTAAACACATTTCCATATGCAGACATACGATTTCCATTCTTAACTGCAGGATAAATAAATAAATAAAAATAAACAAAAAACACTGTAGAAAGATGTTTGAATAATACTACAATTCTAGTAATGGTAATTATTATTATTATTATTATTATTATTATTATTATTATTATTATTATTATTATTATATTATAGCAGGGAATCAATCAGGGCGAGTTTATTAGGTGATAGTTTTAGACCGTATTGCACACTGTATTGCACACTGTACACAAAATGGATTGTGTTGAAAAGACTCCCTTTCGAACACTGATCGAGCCTTGCACTGAGACTCGATCTGTGTTTTTTGCAATACCAAGCAAGCCCAAATTCCCCACCGACTGCATCAGCAGCACTGATATACTGTATATTGTAATGCTCCATGAAAATAAACAGGTTCACATAGGCATATTTGTCCAAACTGTTTATTGTGAACACAGGTAAAAGAAATAAAAAGCAAGGGACCTCTGTCACCTGTGCTTCACGGCAAAGAAATAATAATAATGAAATAACTGTCTATTCTCAGTCTGTCATTTGCTCTCCGCTTCACACTGCTGTTTCAAAATGATTATGCCAGGGAATATGTTCTTGTGTGAGTATATAGTTATATTAAACAGTTTCCTTCATATAAAGCTACAGACTTTTTTTTCAAAATAGGCAGTGATATCACAGGTATGTCAAACTGTATAACAGAGCAAGTGTAGTAATAACATATGTCTTTAAAAAAAACAGTCTGCCGAGGCTGTCGTTAGTTTAAACTTGACTGTAGAAAGTGTTCAATAACTCCTAGTTATCGACAGCATTTTGCTTTCGTTCCCTCTTATGAATAGCAGGATGACGCTCAGGACCGATGAAAACTTTATGCTAATGATGTAATCGTTAAGCTTTATCTCAATTTGTTTAAAGCATGCCTTCGTAGGCGAAAATCGTTGGGGCATAACGATACATCTGAATGATCTCTTATGAATGGCAACTGCCGTTAAATAGGCGGCTCTCATTTCGACAGGCATTAACCCTTTATGAATAGAGCCCTGTATCTTCTTAACATACAGTATGATAGTACTCAGTTCTGCCATGTCTATGTGTTGTATATCCAAGCATCATATATGTACAGTGATTCTTTACTCACACATGTACTCACAAAGTAAATTAAAATTAAAAAAAATTCAAATATTCTTTAAAGTGCCAGAAGCTCCTAAGAAAACTGAACAAGTTGCACCTGCACTGGCTGCTCCAAAGAAAGAGGAGGTTGCTCCAGTGAAAGGTACCTGAAATACGGCTCTTACAGAAGCTTGGTATGCTTATTTTGTCTTCACTGAATCATTTGATTATTTTTGATATCTTGTCAGCTACAAGATGTGTTATTTCTTGAGCAATTCCAAAATGCAGCCACGAGAAAACAAACATAGCTTTCCTTGTGTGTCTGATGTCATTTCAAAACATTAAATCACATGTAGCATGTATGTAAGCTCAGTACTTTGTTTTTCAGTGTTGTTTTTCATTTGTGTGTGTGTCTGTGTGTGTAAAATTCAATACCAAAACGTATTGAGGAACAATGAATGTCATGTTCTATCTTGTTTCTTTTACACTGTAAATTAGTTCTAAATGTCACGTACTATTCTTAAAAGTGCCTAAACCTGAAAAGAAGATCATCCCAAACAAACCTGCACCAGTGTCTATTCCAGTCCAAGCAAAAGTAACTCCTGCTAAAGGTACTAAAAATACATTTTGGAAGACCTGTCTTGCTTTAACTACAGACTTTATTTGCACTATGTGCTCTATTCTTAACTAATTTTAAACATGTATGTGTATCTGTCAGTGTAACATGTACTTTATGTTTGTCTTTCAAGTTCAGTCCACTGCTTATAAATGATCTATGTTGATTTCAGCCAGAGGTAGAGAACTTTGTGTGCGTATGTGTCCTTTGTTAAGTCATGGATGTAGTGTGTCTCACTTTTAAGATCAGTATATGTGACTTCTGTGTATGTCTTAACTGTTATTCTTGAAACGAGTACAATCTTATTACATTTAGTAAAACCTAAAATGTAAATGTTCTTTAAAGTGCCTGAAGGTGATAGAAGAGTCATTCCTGAAGCAACACAACCAACCATTGAACACCCTGCAGAGAAAATAACTCCAGCTAAAGGTATTCATATATGTGCACAGCATTCTTTTTAAATATGGAGTTCTTCTGGTTAGTTCTTCATAAAGTTGAATGTCTCTTAAATACTTCATGGTTGTTGTCACCCATTCTACAATCTTAAAGTCTATTTATTTATTTAAGTTTCTGGGGAGAAAAAGAAGACAGTATATGAAGAAATTATACAACTACATATTCCAGAAAAGGAAGAAATTATAATTACAAAAGGTA
Source organism: Polyodon spathula (assembly GCF_017654505.1). Classification (NCBI taxonomy): domain Eukaryota; kingdom Metazoa; phylum Chordata; class Actinopteri; order Acipenseriformes; family Polyodontidae; genus Polyodon; species Polyodon spathula. The sequence goes on from NC_054544.1 coordinate 15,439,188, forward strand.
CACGTCTTCTGCACATCCTCTCTTTATTTCTTGCTGTTTTGTCTCTTACTGTACAGCGGTCAGCTGGCAGTAAAACAAAAAGAAAATATGTCATTGTCTTTTTTGTTATGTCACATTATTGTCTCTTACAGATTTTTCTCTGCATTAACTTTGGTGTTAATATATGTACACATAAAGCCATAGTAAATTAATTGTAACAGTAGATTTATTAGACTAGGAGAGTGCAGTATACAAAAATAGAAAAAAATGCATATATATATATATATATATATATATATATATATATATATATATATATATATATATATATATATATATATATTTTAAATTTTAAAAATTTAACTTTTACTTAAACATATTTTTCCATTTACTGAAGATGTCAAAACAGCTGTCTTTGAAGAAGTTACTTCAGTCAATGAAAGGAGAAAAGGAGTCATTCTAGTGAAAGATATTCAAATTAACCAACTCATACTGTTTTTGTCTTTATCATTCCCAATTATAAACTACTTTACAATTTTTTTTATCTTCATTTGTCTTATGTAAGTTTGTCCTGTATGTTAATGTCTTTTAGTCTGTATTCATTGTTTAGTGTCGTCCTTTAAACAGTCATATTCTTCTTTGCTAACCTCTTGAGTGCAATATAAATACACATGATATTGTCTTTAAAGCACCTGAAGTTGCTGAAGTAGAAGAATTTGCTGCTGTCTCCCAACTGAAAGTGGAAAATGTTACCTCAGAAAAAGGCACAGAAGACCTTAAAATATGCCGTTCGTATGCAGAGTGAAAATTAAATGATGTGTGAAATATATATTTTAAAATATAAACAGGAAGAATGGTGGGATTTATACCTCAACATGTTTCTGAAAATGAAAAAGAAAAATAACCATTAAACAGGTTTCTGTATATGTATAAGTTACACACGTTTAGGGAGTATTTCTTTTTTTTTTTATTGTAGCAATAGAATATATGTTTTACTATTCAAATTCTGAAAACGGTAAATGTTTTTTCAAAGTACCCACAATTGCCATGAAGAAAGTACCAGAAACTGAGGTTTCAAAACCTGCAGCCAAAAAAGAGGAGGGGAAACCAGTGGTTAAACCAGTAAAAGGTAGATGGATAAACCATTTTCACAAACCAACTCATGATTCCATCAAAGAATACTAATCTGTAATCTTATTTATCATGATGTACAAAAATACATACTGATCTCAATGATTTTCTGTATTACACATTGCTTGTTTTAACAGACATGTTTGATATCCTCATATTATGGTAAGTATAGTGGTATCCAACAATTCTTCTGATGCCTCTTGGGTTAATTAAGGAAGTTCTTTGTTTAGACCATAAAAGTGTTCTGTTATGTACTAACTAAAATGTGCTATTCTGTGTGTTGTTTTGTGTGTTGTCCAATGTTTTCAAAAGCATAGTTCTTATGCGCTTCTTTCTTATGTTGTTCACCCAATATATCTAAAAATACCAGATTACATTATGAAATATTTTCTTGTTGTGGTTACACTTCCTGAGGCTAAGGTTGCTTTCTGTATGTCTATACTAACTTGAATGTTACTTTTTTTCCGGTAGATTCTGAACCAGAAGAGAAAAATGTCCCTGTGACAGCTCCAGGAGCAGATACGAAAAAAGGTATGGTGATCAATACATTTAATCTCAATGTACTATGCCTTTTTCTTTGTGTTTTCTTTAAGTCTTATTTTGTACAAATTGTATTTTTGTTAAACATACTGTTTAAAGGGTATGTAGATGTTCATGTTGTGTTTGTTTTGTTTGTTTACATGTATTTAGGTATTTGTTAATGTGTTAAATTGTCTGAAAGCAACAGAGTTTGAGATCTGAGAATGTGGAATATGAAAGGACTAGTTCTGTTTTTGTGTTTTTGTGTGCTTCCTATTATGTTTATTGTATGTTTTTTCTGTTTGTAAAAAAACATGTTTTAAATGTAATGTGCAACCTTTATCACCTCAGAAAAGCCCAGCACGCCACCAAAGATTCTTAAACAAAAAGGTAAAATTCCTACTGAGGAAGAGGAGAAACTAGAAATACCAACCTTAAAGAAAGTAACCAAGATATCAAAAGATTGGGAAGAGGAAGAACAAACTATAATACTTAAAGTTAGCAAAATTCCTTCTGAGGAACTTGCAACTGAATCAGGTATATCACTTAAGAAAGTCACTAAAACAACAAAGTATGAGGAAGCAGGCTATGAACTATCATTAAAGAAAGCTGGTTTGATTACTCAAGAGTCGGAATCAGGTATTAAACATGAAGTGCAAGAAGAACATAGTAAAACTCTACAGAGAGTTGAAAAAATTACTGTTGCACAAGATGCAGAGACAGCTGT